>NC_056745.1:704571272-704871272 GCF_019279795.1 Protopterus annectens | reverse complement strand
CTCACTGAGATAACTCTCATTTCTTCTCTCCTCATCATAAAGATGTCATACCATACACTTTCAAGTGCACCTACTATCTATGCATAAATGTATATTTTATTATATTTTTTGTAACCGCAATCTATGTAAATACCCTTATACCTAATAGACTTGTATCAACTTTAGCAAATTTATCACACACTCTCTTTTGTACACAACGCCTGATTGCTCTATACATAATTTCTCTGTCTTGTATAACTGTTAGTACTACTTTATGTCACCCTCTCCCTTTTTTGTATGGCTTTATGCTTAGCTTTTTGTTTGCATTACTAAGGAGGTTTTCTCCTTGGGTTTCCACTGAAAATGGGCTTCTGGCCCAGATGGACCAGCCTGGTTAACAAATGTCAACTAAATAAATAGATTCTTACTGATAACATTGTTACTGGTACAGTTTTAAAAGCTTTTATTGTTCACAACCTACTTACATTTGTTTATCTTACGCTTTCTTGCTGATTTTACAGAAAATGCTATGGAATGCAATTACGTGTAGGCTTCTACAGGTGTGACATTCCACACCACATAGGTGCTAATGAGTTATAGTATGTGGTGCACATCCTCATGAAGAAGGTGCCTAAAAGGTATCAAAATTGAATCATCCAGGCAGGCACTTTTTAGAGATTGTGGTGTTTCAAACCCCACTGTCTTGGGTGAGCAGATCCAATCTGTGAGGAAGCTTGTAGTAGTTGCCCATGGCCAATTCCATATGAAGGGAGAACATTGCTGCCCAGGCCAGAAGGGAGTCACCCATATAATCTTTGGAGAGTCATTCTGAATCTTCAGAATTACCCTGGGTATCATTGGAAAGGGTGTAAATGCACATGGAACATTTCTGTTCACAGGAATGAAAAGCATCTGTTTTCCAGGCATGCCTGAAAGGAGTCCTGGTATATAATTTCTTTAGTTGTCTGTTTTGATAGGAGGCAAACAGATCTATTTGAGGAATTCCCTGCAAACTGTTCAATTCCTGGAAGGCTCCCCTCACTCAGTTTCCATTCCTGAGGATCTGTCCTGGTCCTGCTCAGCTTGTCTACCACTTGATTTTGCTCTGACAAAATATAGAAAGCTTGAAGGGTTAAACAATGCTTCAGAGTGACCTCCCAAGCCACCTTAACAAACATGCACGGGGAGCAAGAACCTGGTGCTCCCATCTGTTTATACACCATATCACTGTAATGTTGTCTATAATCATCAGCAGAGGTCTCAGGGACCACAAATGATGGAGATTCTACAGCATGGCTCACAACTAACACCTCTTTGACATTTATGTGCTTTGGCTTGTCTGTTCCAAACACCCTGCAGTTTTATCCTTATTTAAACTGCCCCCAAGCAAAATCTGAAACATCTACTGACACAGATTGAGCTTGAATTGAAAAGACTAATGGCAGACCTAGATTCAGAGCAATGTGTTGTCTCCACCACAGTAGTTCTTTCTTCACAAAATGAAAAATTGGGGTCTACTTTATTCCCGTGAAAGATGAATCTCTCGAATACAATTTGCGTGACACGTGAACAAAACAAGAGTACATCGAATGCACTAAACCACGAAAGTGGAAATATTGAATTTGCATAGTTGGCCCATCTGCGGAATAGCTCCGTAAGGTAAGTCTGCGATAGTTACGGACCTTAGGATTAGGGTGCGGGTTAAGGTAAGTGCATAGATAGGTAATGCATGTAAGGTTTAGTGTAGGGTTTTGTTAGGTGTATTTGTGTGGAATATTTAGTTTGTTTGGGTATAGCTCAGTAGGGTAAGTGTGCGGTAGTTACGGACCTTAGGGTTAGGAAGGGGTTAAGCATAGTGCATAGATAGTTGTGTATGTAGGGTTTAGTGTACGGTTAGAAGTAGGGTTTTGGTGCTTTACTTTAGGGCTAGAAGTAGGGTTTTGGTTAGTGTGTATGTGTTGCTTTTTACTGTGTTTTGTTAAGTAGTATGTTGCGGGCGGTGGGGTTGGCCAACTATGAGAGATCGAGATTTCGAATTTTGCGGTTTAGTGCATTTGACGTATTCGCGTTTCGCTTGTTATGGTTCGCACGAGTTGTATTCCAGCAATTCGGCTTTTGCTGGAATAAAGTAGACCCGAAAAATTGGAATCTGTAATTCCAGAGGGTGAGAATATTGAATCCACATTATTTTTAAGAACTACTGGATTTTTCCTATGTGCAACCTGGCAACAGAAATCATAAGACTCATGGATGCCATGAACATTAGAATCATGAAATACTCTGTTTGAAGTCTGAGATGGATTTCAGAAGGTTAAAGTACACATTCTCCAGTGTTAGGAATGCTTTTTTTCAAGGAAGAATCTACAAGGAATCCTACAACCATAATCCTGTGAGAAGGAATTACGGAGGAATTTTGACTGTTAACCTGAAAGCCCAGGTTGAGAACATTTGTAACCCATGAAAGGGACTCCTGATACCTCGTGAAAACTCAGCAAAGACAAGTAAGTCATCTAAATAAGAATATATGTGAATGCCCTGCAGTTTGCAATGAACTATCGCTGGAGCTAGGTATTTTATAAACACCCTTGGAGCTGTAGATAACCCAAAGAGTAAGGCATTGAACTGATAATGTGACTGAAAATCTGAGGGGAAACCTCTGAACTCTGGCAACCAGTGTGTGATGATAGGCATCTTTTAAGTCAATGAAGAAGAATGAGAGGCAACAGGCTCTGCATGGTCAACATCTTAAAATAAAAGTTGTGTTCTTACCATAACAATAGATCCATGTTGTCTGCTTCAGAGTTTCCCCAATGAATGGGTTATCGGATTCACCTCAGTTCAGACTTCACCCACACTCTGATTTTGGTTCCAAGTAGAGTTGCCACCTTTCGTTGTGGCTAAAACCAGACAAAGGCCATACCCATTGCATCACCCGTAACCTCCCTGCCCCACACATGTTCCGCACATTTTGTGACACCAGTGTGACATAAGCTGATGGGGAACACCCCCTTTTTCCATTCCTGATGCCTACTTTTAGCCGATTTCCCATGCTTTTTTGTAAAAAAGCAAAGTAAATCAGCCGATTTAACAAATTCCAATAGTCAGTTTCCTTTTTTGAAACAGAATACCATAATTTATAGTGTTTTCTGGACTACTGGAGAATCAATTTGATTTACGGATAGTCCGTAAAAAAACAGATAGGTGGCAACCCTAATTCCAAGGCTCAGGTTCCTCTACCTACACAATTCCTCTTCTATAAGCATGTTTGGCCATTCTTATAATAAAAGCCTTTATACATCCTCCAATAGGAGAAACATCACAAAGAAGGAAGTAAACTCCTGAAATATAGTACCTGAACATTACATAACCAGGCTGTCTTGTCAGTAAGTGCAGTCACTCCAAAAACAATATGACAACTGGAAGGGGGGAGGAAAATACATTCAGATAGCCAGTGTAAGAGAGATAGCTTGGATACCCCTTTACCCATTTTTTTTGCAGAGGAAGAGATCATAAACCACTGGTCAGTTTTTCCGATGCTCTTAGTGTGAAGTAAGCAGAACCAAGGTTGACAAATGCACATCCAGAAAATGTAGCATCTGCTCTCCTTTATTGGTAAAGCAGGAAAAGAAAACAGGAAGGTTGATAGACTGGCTGAGTAATCATTCAGAAGTAACCTTCAGGAGAAAAGACATTTGTTCACAATGTCACTCTGTTCTTGTGGAAAAACAAATAGTAAGCTTTACAAGAAAAGGTGTGAAACTCTGACACTCTTGGTGCAGAAGTAACTGCCACTAGAAAGCTTTCTACAGTTGCATGTTCAAAAAGGGATCTTGTCAAAGTCTGCCTAAGAATGGTAATATCCCAAGGAGAAGCAGGATCACTCCAGGCAGGTTACAGCATGAAAGTGCACCTTAACAAGATAATTTAAGAGAAGCAATGGGCAAATGTTTTTTTCCAGTGTGAAAACTGGAGATTGTTGCCAACTGTGCTTTAATTGTATATTAAGTAGAACCACTAAGAAAAATGCCAGCCAAAAAGTCTAAGATAGTCAGGAGGGGAGTTGAGAAAGTGTCTATATTTCTACTGGAAACCCCAATCATTTTTTTTCCATTTACTTTTGTAAATCTTCCTGGTTGAGTGTTTCTATGAGGAAGTCAAAATGTGCATCACTTGGGATGAAAGCCTGAACTGTATAACCATCACAGGAACTGGAAAAACCATGCAGTCAACTTGAGTGTTTTGATATCTGTGTGAGGCTTCCTAGAAGGGGGAGAAAGAAGACTTGAAACAAGGACCCAGCACCCATGATGGGTGAATCATATGAGACCACAGGAAGAGAAACCATACCTGTCAAGACCAGTAAGCAACAATGAAGATTATTTAGCTTTAATCCACATTGCTTTCTGTAGTCAATTTTGGATGAAAGGAGGAGGAGAATAAGCATTAAGGAGATGGAGGGAATGTCCCATGGAGGCTGCCACTTTTCAAGGATTAGAGCAAAGTATCTGCTGGATTTGGTCCTGAAGTGGGAAGCAAACAGATCACAGCATAATCAGCCCCAGTGGCTGAAGATCTGTTCCACCACTATTAGGTTGAAGGACCACTCATGAGGTAGAAGAATAGATCTGCTCAACTTGTCCACTAAAACACTGGACTTCCCACTGCTTTCTGACAGCAATGCACATACCGGGGAAGACACTGTCCACTGCCAAACCCACATGGCCTCTCGAAACAATGGGTAAAAACAAGTTTCCCCCTGTTTGTTGATGTACCAAACCACCAACATTTTGTCCATCTAGATGGAGATCATACCCCTGAGGAGTGAGTCCTGAAAAGCCTGCAACACTAGGAGGACCATCCTCATCTCCAGGGCATGGATGTGAAGACTGGCCTCCGAGAGGGACCATCTACCATGGACAATCTTTCCTAAAAAATGCCCCCCACCCAGTTAAGAAGTGCTGTGGCCTGAGGAGAAGGAAGAACAAAAGGTCAACCATGAGATAAAATCTAATAGTCTAGCCACCATCAAACTGGAGATTTGCAAAATTTCGTGAGGGACACTGGGAAATTCATGGGTTGACATCTCACTGACAAGTGACATGTGAGCATCCACTGTAGCACCCTCATACAAAACCTGGCCAGAGGAACTAAAGTAGAAGTGTCTGCCATTCAGCCGAGAAGATGCAGAATGGACATTGTTGGTGGTTTCTGATGGGAGACTGCAGCCACAGACTGTTGCTGAGGAGTGAGAATTGTGAATTCCTGCTATCTGGATATCTCTAACTTGGTATTCAGATGGGCTCCAATAAATTCTATCACCTGAACTGGTTGAAGCTTTGACTTGGCGATGCTGACAGTTATTCCAACCTGGGAGCAAAGGTGGAGTATGGAGTCTTTGGCTTGAATAAGGAGATTCCTAGTGAGGGCAGTTATGAGTCATTTGATCAGATATGGGAACTTTCAGAACCCATGCAGCCTGAGATGAGCTGCAACAATTGCCATACATTTGGTGAACACCTGGGAAAGGGCAGGGCTCTGTAATGGAAGTGACTGACTCCCGACCAAAAGTGAAGAAACTTCCTGGAGCATATGTTCATCTTTGCATGGTAGTAAGCATCCTAGAGATCTATCAAGCACATCCAATCATCCTTTCTGAAGAATGGTATGATGGACTGTACTATGACCATTTAGAATTTCCTCTCCTTCTTGTACTGATTCAATTGACTGAGGTCCAGAATGGACCAGAGGTCCCCATTTTTCTCTGGCACCTAAAAAAATCATTGAGTAAACTCCAGATCTCTGCTGGTCTCACGAGATCTTCTGGATATTTTATTTGTCTAGCAGCTTTCTTTAATCTTTGTGCTGTTGCTGCCTTATGCTGAGTGGGTGGCACATGGGGAAGTTTTTTTGAATACAGGGGGCTGAGAAAGAAAGGCAATCATACAGCCTCTGGTTATGAGTCTCCGTACTCGTACATCTTGGGTGATGCACAGCCACACCATTTTTGCAGAGATACGTCCCCTACCAACTGCCATCCAAGAGTGGCAGCCAGGCAAACTGATCATAAGAGCTTAAAAGGGCTATCAGAGAAAGGACCCCAAATCCTTGATACTGTGGTCCACCTCTGCCATGGAGATGATGTCTACTGTGACTGTTCCACTTTCCACCTCAGGGCGGTCTATCATCAGAAGAGTTGGGGGTTAAACTTTGAGATTTGTGGAATCACAGTTTCTTCCCACCCTCCTCATTTCTTGAGAAGGTCGTGGAGGGGAGCTAGAAAACCATATACCAACAGCAAACAAGGTTTTGTCCTTGTTCTCTTTTGGACAGTGTTTCTTTAACTTTAGGTCCAAACACGGTAGATCCATCATAGAAAGGATTACTAAAGGACATTTTGAAGTGCTGCATGCAATTGCAGAGATGGATCCCGGCATGCCATCTCACAGTTATTCCAGTGCTTGCTGCTCTTGACATGCCAATGGGCCACATTTGAGATAAGGTACATTATCACTTCTGAAGGGACTGAAAGGTGGCTAAATGAGTGTTGGCAGCTTTCTTCTCCTCCACAGACAAGGACCTGGGGAGGGAATTTAGACCATTCCTTAGTCAAATCCCTCTGAAAACATGTTGTATAAGTAAAATAATTTAGCCTTCTGAGACCAAAGGTCGCTGAAGGATAAACCCGTTTAGCAAACATGTCCAAAGCCCTGGACTCCCTGTTAGGAGGATGGATAGTGGAGCTCTCCTTAGTGAGCTCCTTCTTGGTGGCAACCACCACCACAGAATTCACTGTGAAACCTTTTTCCCAAAAAGGTCAATCTTTGGGAAACACTACAATGTTGTGGGGCTTCTGAGGTATGGTTTAAACTATGTCCGATTCCTTCTGTACTCACCTCAGAACCAGGTTAACAATTTTGTCAAGGGGGGCACCCAAGCAATAGATAGGTCAGCCCCAAAAACTTCTAGAATATTGAGTCCTCCTGGGAAGGAATACCTGTGGACCACTCCCTCTTTTCATCTGAGTAGCTGAAAAATCTCATTGAAGGAGACATCCTCAAAGGGGGACTGGGGGACCTCTTCCCTTCAACAAAATCAGTATCCTCTGCACTCCTGTAGGGAGTCTGTGTGCCTCCTCTTATATGAAGGCTTCCAGTAATCCTCACTATTTGGGTGATCTGGAAAAGACTCTGAAGCCAATGGGAAGTACACTTTGTGAACAGCCTTGAGGGGTTGGTTGTCCTGATGGGATGGGATTGAACGTGAGGAACAAAGACATTAAGAGCTTCGTAAGGCTAAGGGCGGATCTAAGCAGGGAAGGGAAGCCTGCTCACTAGATTTAGAAAGCGCTCTGACAAAGACCTTAAAAGCCAAAACAGGCCCCTAAGCCACCCCATGTAGGATCCAAGGGTCTTTGCAGGGGTTGACTGTGAACCCATTTGACTTGGCTCCAAAGTCAAAGCCAGTGTCATGCTATCTAGAGCCAAAATGCTGAGGGAGAGGGACAGCTATGACAGCTTTGGATTCAACTCCTGACTCCACAGCTTTGGCATCAATCCCTGGCTCAGACACCAAGCAAAGTCCAAGGCAATCAAATTCAACTGAGTCAAAGACACTGTTGGAGTTGATGAGGCCCAAATATTTGAATTTGACATAGGAATTGCTCAGATCAAAATGCCTTAAATACAAGGCTTGGGTCAGGAGAACAGCCACAGTCATAGTGAAACAAGGGACAAGCCCTAGTCCTCCAACAGTGGTCATAGCTGGGATAACTCCCAACTGGATCTGGGTCTTCAGTAACTTCCACATCATTCTATTCATGTTTGCTTCTGAGAGGCTCCTGGAGGATAGCATGGACTTCAAAAATGGCGTTGTAGTAGGAGAGATGACAGATCCTATGAAAGGACCTTTCCTGCACAAAGGATGACCTGAGTCTATAGTTCACTGCTCTGGAGTGAACCAAGATTCTTGGAAAGGACGAGTGGAAGATCAGAAAGTGCTCAGCTCCATAGACACAGTAGGATCTGATGGCTTGTGGAACTTTGGTGTCAGTCCAGAGAGACCTGAATACTCCAGAGACCCCTTATGGAAGTCCTTATGCTTTTTTTAGGGCTGCTCTCTCTCTTTACTGGTCTCATTACTTTTATCCCCTTTGCCCTTATCCACTACCTTTTTGACTGAAGATGAAGGAGAACACAAGGCCTGTGAAGGAGGCCTTATCCCACTGTGGCAGGGAAAAAGCCCCTTGAGCACTAACTTCTTATGTCATTCCAGTATGGCCCTAGGTCCAAAAGAGGAACCAATTGAACAGTCCTCCTCTAACTGCAAAGGTCCCAAACAATATACCCATGTGGTGTGGGCATCCAGCTTTGGGATCTTGTGCCTACATGCCACACATTTATTGAAACCTAAAGGTTTCTCCACCATGACTATGGAACACAACAGCCAAAACACAGCAACAATACAGATAACACTGTCAACAAACTATCCACAACTATCAGAAACTACCAAAAAGGGTCAAAGTGAAGAAGGAAGAGCCTAAAGGGCATAAAAGAAACTATATATTTTTTTTATATTTACTATAGATACAGGAGGTTAGAGAAAGCTAAATGGAAGACACAATGTTTAAACTGTCTTCAAAAGGGAAAGACATGAAAACAAATTCCACTTAGCTGCAGCCAAAGTACTTAGCCTGCATGCCTACATTTGAAGAAAATGAGTAGCAAATGAGATCTGAGGTAACTTCCTACTAAGATGTGAATTATGGGTAAGGGGGGAGCCTGAGCCTTGGATACAATGTTTGAGATCCGGGACAGAACCAATAATCCATTCAAGTGGAAGGGACAGCACTGGATACTTTGACACTTTCACAAACAAGTTGAGAAAGGATAAATCGAATACTGGCCTCCAAAAAGTTTTTTTTTTGTTTTTTTTTACACCAGAAACATTCCGGAATGCAATCCTTTCCCCTTTTGTTTTTCAGGCATTGAATCTAGGACTCCAAAGAAAAGCATACAATGAATAACCTGAGGAAAAAGTACTTTCTGTTTCAGGGTATGAGTTGGGATTCCCCCAGAAGGAAGTATTGTCTATCCAGTGCCATTTTGCCATTTGAAACCCACTTCAAGTACTCTCAAAACCCATTTATCTGAAACAATCTGTTGCCAAACAAGACAACTGAGTACCAGTTTCTGGACAGACTTGAAGGGGAAGAGACTTTTTTTTGTGTGTGTGTGTGTGGGGGGGGGGGCTGGATAATGGAATTGTTATTCTGAGGTAGAAGCCTATCCTTTTTCTGAAAGGATCCCTTCTTTTTGTTGGACCCCTCCTGACATTACATTTTAGAGTCCTTTTTGCTGGAAGCTTGCTGGTATTGTTTTCCTTTTTTGAACAAAAAAACAAAAACATTTTCAGTTTGCATCTTTCATCAAGCTGCTTGAGAATCAGAATGAAAGCAGGACCAAACAAAACCTTTGTATATAAAGGAAAATTCAAAATTTCATCTACTTCTTCAGAAAACATCTGGTTACGCACTCAGCAGAATGTTTCATCATAGTAGCAGAAGTTGCAGCCCTGACACAGAGTCAGCATAATCATATACACTCTTTAAATAATGTTTAGACACAAGAGAAAGAGTAGCAGTAATGCGATTCTGAAAGGACCTACTACTGAGGGTAATACAGCAGAAAAGTGCCTTAAACTATACACAAGTTAAACCAAAGTTATGTACTTGCTATAATGACAGATCCTTTCATCTACACCATTGGATAAGACACATGGATCCTAGGCCCCACTTGGATCCGATTCTGATAATTTAGGGCTCACAGCCTTGAGCCTTTCCAAAATTTTCAACCCCATAATTCCATGCTTCTCCCTGACTATTTCAGTTCAAGTTTGGCACCTAAACCCAAGTGCACTTCTACTGCCTTTGATCTGGGTAAAAGTTCTTTTCGATCCTACAGATTTGGTAAAGGAGTGTGATTAAAGCACCTATCACTATGATAAGAAGACGAGTTTTGTTTTCTATTTATCCAGTCTGTCTGACCCGACATATGAATCAGAAAACCCAGCTATGTGATTCCTGGATGGCCTGATGACAGGACAACCATCAGGATGGAAGCCCTAAGAGAAGCTCTGGCTCTGGAAATGCAGTCCTGCAGTCCAATTTCTAATGTTTGACAAAGGTGCAAGCTGAAGACCATGTAGCAGTTTGACAAATGTTATCCACAAATAGAGAGCTGAAGAATGCTGTGGAAGTTGTCATGGCTCTAGTAGAATGAGCTCTAGGCTTGCAGGGTTAAGGTTTTAATTTGGGATGTGTACATAAAAGAAATAGTCAGACAACCATCTAGAGAAGGAGATTTTAGATACCTTCTCACCCAAATATTTTCTGCAAGTAATACAAAAGTTGCTCATCTTTCCTAAAGGGGCAGTTCTGTGAAATAGCAGAAGCGGAGTTGCCTGTGTACATTCAATTTATGCAAAATGTAATTTGGGAAGAACAATAGAAGATGTATGAGCTGAGAAATGTTTGTTTCAGAAACTGCTTTTGTAAAAAAGGAATGGTTGGTCATCAAGGTAACTATATCCTTATGGAATACAATGTAATGATAAACTAAAGTTATGTACTTATATAAAACGAAGTAGTGCACTAGTCTCCCAGACACACTCCAACAGTATTTCCAGAATGATCGAAGGAAGCAGTGGAACAATAAAATCCTTTTATTAAGAGGTAAAAACACTGATAAAATAACTGCTAAGTGTTTTCGTTTAAAAAAGTATTAAACTTCATCAGACACCATGTTCTTTACATCACTTCCTTATATACTCAAATAGTTCAAATTCATTGGATGAAAAAAATGCAAATCAATCAATAAACCCACTACCATAGACTGCCTAAATGGTACCACATACACAATAAAACCCAAAGATTTGTACATGTGTATATGTGTCTGCTTTCCAATGGAAAAAGCTTAATTAAAATAAAATACTGAATGAGCATTACTAAAATCTTATGTATAAAATATACTGACTATAAAGTGCTAAAGTCGTTTTCTCACCATTGCTTTTAACCTTAGCACTGGGGTAATGGAGCTACACTCATTTATCCCCGGCCAACTGTCAGCCTGCAAACAGATTTGCCATCTAAGTTCCTTAGATTCTAAAAGTAGCCCCCATTTTTTTTGTCATTAATTTTAACCTGATCAATGACTACAAATTTAAACCAATGCTCTAAATTGTCACAGACATGCTTAGCTACAGCATTATTTAAGTTATGTTTTCTTATAGCATAGCCATGTTCAGAAATTGGTTAACTAAACTTCCTCTCCGTTTTACCTGTGTAACAGGCTGGGCATGAATCACATTATGCTAAGTAAATCACTGCTTTTGAATTGCAGTTATATTTTCCCTTTATATGGTATGTAGAATTGTTTGTTACTTGTATTTTATGGCATCATGCACATTATGACTATTCATTAATTGTTTCTCCTTAAATATGTATTTAAAATTCATTCCCTTTCTGTAGGTAATAACGGGTCTTTCACCTGTTTGTTTTCCAGTGTTAGTCATCTGTTAATATAGGCCAGTTCTTTTCAAATATGGACCTTAACTTTCTAAAGTCTTCACTAAACGTTAATGGTTAAAGATCTTGAGTAATCGAAGACTTGTTCAGTAGTAGAGTCACATTCATCTCCCAGAATGGGCTGAAAATGTCCATTAATTCTTTTCCTTGTGACTTCCTGAATCAAGTCCTCGATTAATTCTACAGGGTATGCTCTTTTACGGAACATCGAGTGTAAAGTACTACACTCCTGAAAAAAATCATGTCTGGTGACCATTTCAGCTGCCCTAACTATCCCTTCACTACAGACCTTTTCTAATGCTGGGGATGTGCACTACTGTAGTGAAGGAAAAAGTTAGAATAAGTCTCTTTCCTGTGAATTGTGGTCACATATCTCCCTTTTCACTTCATCCTTAAATAAGTGAACATCCAAATAATTAATAAAATTGAAGTATACATTCAAAGTGAATTTAAAGAATGAAGTGGTGTTATTTATGTATTCCAGGAATTGCTTGAGTGCAGCCCGTGATCCCTTCCATATAAGGCAAATATCATCCTGGAACCTATGGTATGTCCTAATGTAGTTATTGTGGGAGGACTGAAAAACAAAATGTTTTTATCAATACCATGACTACACTGGTGTATGCCACACCACAAGGTGAACTCATGGCTATACCCCTTTTCTGTAAATAGTACTTGTTGTTGAATGTTATATAATTATTACTAAGTAGCAGCACTAACAGCTCTATATTAGGGTAATAGTGTCATGGGGGGGGGTCCTATGTTCTATAAGTATTTCATGAACCTACTCCAGTCCAATATCCTGCGGTATAACTGTGCAAAGGTCACATACATCTATGGTCACTAATATATCTGTTTGGTTATATTGCATTTTGTTTAACGAAGCCAAAAAGGTCCATGAGTCCTTACAAATCTGAAGTTCTTCTTTTAGTATTTTCTTTAATTCGAAATCTAAATATTGTCCACAAGCTGAGGTTATTGAATCCCTCCCATCCACTAAAGGTCTCATACACTGGTATTCTAGGGTCAGAATGTTTGAGATAGTTGTATAACTGACTGTAGATCTTCTATATGCTCCATTAAGTTCATTTTTTTGTTAAGATTCATCTTACCATCCAAGAGCCTGCTACATTATATTTATTTTTTTTCATTAAATCTACATGATTTTTTTTTTCATACATGACTAGTCTAGGGGGTGGGTTAAAAGTCAAACTAATCCCATATATGTTCTTCCCTGGAAAACAAGTTTGCAACATCAAATATCAACATGGAAGAAATTATATTATTTACTTAAAAGTCATTTTATTATTAAAATGCGGTGCATCCACCAAATTGGCTTCCATGGTCATTTAAAATCATCATGCCATTAGAGTCATTCATACTTAATGCTCTAGCCAAACATGTTTCTAGCCCAACTTGGATGTGAGTAACCAAAAGCGTTTTAAACAATTATTGAATTTTGATAACAATCCACTTTTGGGCTATTCTCTTACTGATGAAATTGCAATAGATGAGCCTACTGATTGGGTTACCTTTAAACAAGTGCTGAGAGACTTTGAGAATGACTTACATAAGTTAAAGAGAATGCAGTGGCAAAGACTACATACATATGGAAGCCTGTATTTACCATAAAGTTGTTCCTAGGGGCCTGCGGGTTCTCCGTATGCCCACATGGGGTAATGCTTATCCAGAACTATTGAAACATTGGCAGATTATATGCGCCTGCTTAATGATTTTTTTTTTGCTCCACGTGAGAAAGAATTATGTAATAAACTTGAAAAGGCACAAGCAGATATTGTAGGTTCTCTGGACCTACTTATTCGGCAGAGATTGACAATGTCCTTTTAAAAGTTCTAGCTTATGATGATAAGCAGCAAACTGTTAAGAAATGGAAGTAGGCCAGGGATATGGCCGATTTTCAACAAGGCCATGTCTTTGTCTGGCCATGAGGGTCCAAACAGACAAATGACACTGTAAGAGATACTACTCAACAAGCTGCTACTGAACAGTTAAAGCATAACTTGACATTGCCATCATCTGATGTAAACTCTAACACCTCCAGTGCTAGGAATGTTGCTGCTAGATGTGAGATCAATCAAACTGGTTTATTATCTAACAGTTATCCACACCTCAATGGAACTCGAGAAGACAGGAACAAGTAGATGGGCTTAACACAGTTTTAACGCAGTAAGAAAGCACAACACATGCACATTGTTGGAAAATTTCCACACTCTAAGTCCCTTAGGGACTATAACTATCTCAATACATTCATTTAAATAATCATTGTCCATTTCCAAACTTTTATATTTGTAAATTAAATCATTCAGGGTCTGAACATTCTCATTATATGAGCAACCATGTACATTATTATGGCCATTTAAACAATTAAAGTCAAACTTTCTTGTTAGCCAGTCATTCAAAGTCACTTGGCTATTATTGTGAAAATTACAGTCACCTCTTATTGGTGAATCTCCTGATGGCACAAGGCTGCTCTTTCCTTCTCATTGGTTAAGTCCATTTGCATTGCTGCTGAGAAAAACCTTGGGAAAACCACTGAATTCTCCTCGCTGCTGAGATGAAGTCTCTTTAACAAGCTCCCCATCCTTGTGAAGCAAAGTTCTTCCCTAACCCAATTCAACTGTAACTAGGACAGTTGGATGGGGAACAGGAAATCCATCCTTGGTTTGGCACCTATGTCTCTAATGATACAGGCAGCCTATAAATGGTTCCTCTCCCAGGCCTCTGATTATAAAGGTTTCATCTCCCAAGCCCCTGCTTACACTTATCAAGGGTGTCAGAGATTTAGTTGGCTAGGCTTAAAAAGGCCCTTGTGGTTGTTAGCCTTGTACACACCTATGAACCAGGCAGCTTTACTATACTGGTTGTTCTACTTACTTGGACAACTATGAATTTCAATGTCTGAGTTGAAGAAACTCAGACTTGTCCAGATTTATTGTGATCCCTAAATGGGAGCAAAGATGGAGCAGATAGTCCCTGGCCCAAATGAGAACAGACCTGGCAGGAGTGGTAATGAGCCAGTCAACTAGTTAAGGGAATACTTGCAGTCTGAGGGAGGTGAGCTGCGACCACTGTCATGCACTTGGCGAACACCCGTAGGGGTGTGGGGAGACCAAAGGGCAGGGCTCTGAACTGGCTCCCAGCTGGAAGCACAGAAACCTTCTGGACCGCCTGCCCATCATAATGTGGTAGTACATCAATCTATCGAGCACCTCCAATCATCCTTCCTCAATAGGGGAAGAATGGACTGCACTGTGACCATCCAATACTTTGTCTGACATTATCAGTTGAGATGACAAAGTTTCAAACTGGCACGAGGTCCCCATTCTTCTTTGGCACCAAAAAGAACCTTGAGTAAATTCCAGATCTGGGTGGGCTGGACCACCTGGGTGACTTGTTTGTCTAACAGCTTTTATACCTTTACAGTGGCTGTCTTCCTTTAACAAGGCGGTACGCTGGGGAGTTTATTTGTTGAGGGAGGGTGGTAAAGAAAGGGAATTAATAGCCTCTGGTTATGATTCTTTGCACTTAGATATCCTCAGTGATATATGTCCAGGTCTCCACGTGCAGAGACAAGCACTCCCTAAGTGTGGCAGCCTGACAACTGTTCTGGAGACCTGATAATGCCTCTCAGAGAAAGGACCTTAGAAGCCCTGGTTTGTGGGCTTCCTCTGCCATTAGAATCCCCCTACCTCGGTGGGGGTTGCAGAGCTAATTCCAGCAGTGTCTGAGGAAAGACCATGGGACTTCTGGAACCACAGTTTCTTAACCCCTTTCTGGTTTCTAGTGAAGGACTTCTGGGGGGTACAGAACTGTATGTCCATAGGGGAAAGGGTTTTCCTATCTTGATCACTCCTAGACAGCATGCCCTTAAACTTCAGTCTGAAAAGCGTCCAAAGGACATCCTAAAAGGCATTTCAAAGTCATACAAGTGAATCTAAGCATATCTCCTTACAGTAAAGTCTGTGCCAGTGGCTCTCAAATGCCCTCAGTCACATTAGATATCAGGTGCATGAAGGTGCTTGATAGGGATGGTAGGGTGGCCATCAGCAAGTCCACGCCTTTCTTGTTCTCCACAGACATGAAACCTGAAAGAGGGGGAGAGAGAGGGATTTGGAGAGCTCTTAAGTCAAATCTCTCTGAAATCTTGTTATGTGTGTCACATAATTCAGAGACCTCAAAACAAGGTATCTAAAGCATAAACACACCTCCAAAACCTGTCCAACACCCTGCACTCTCTGTTAGAGGGATGGACAGACAGGCTTTTATTCAGACTGCTCTTTCTTGGTTGCTGGCGTGAATACCATAGCATCTACTGCTATGCCCTTGATCCAATGCTGGTGATCCTTTGGTGCCACAACAAACTTATTGGGTCTTCAGGGAACAGGTTCAGCTACATCTGTCTGCTTCCATGCCAACCAAGATATTAAATCTACCAACTCATCTGACAGGTAGACCACATAACAAGTAAGTGAGCCAGATCTGAAGGTCTAGAGAAACACTAATTCCTCTTGGGAGGGTGCTACAGAGGATCAACTGCCTTTCTGCCTCAACAGCTTGAGTATTTCTGGGGACTTCCAAGATGGCTGCACATTCAGTAACAGCTTATTTCTAGCTCTCCCAGTGTGAAAGCAGAAACTCAGCAGAGAAAGTCATGAGACTTGTGTTTATGGTAAAATTTCAGTAACTGGCTAGTAAGTGCACTGCCTGAATGCCAGACAAAGAAATACAGATGACTTGGAAGAAAATCAGCTACAAAAAGTAAGGAAGAAACACTGACTGGGTAAAGTTCTACAGCTGTTCAACAAAAAGCAGTGCCTGCAGACATGACTTCCAATAACCTACAGGGATATATAAGACAACTGCATACAGACCTGGTTAAAATGAACCACTGATGGAGTGTATCAACACAAACAACAAAAGGCTGGAAAAAATAGAAGTAACTTTAAACAGATATTCAGATGAGATGATAAAGACGCAAAAATCAGAGGTCGACATGAAGAAAAAGTTGGGTGAATATGTGACTGTTCAGGAAGAGCTGTTTCAAAAAATAATAGAATTAGGGGAAAAGCACATAGGGAAAACCTGAGACTTTCAGCTATACAAGAGAAACTGGATGGAACAGACCATTAATTTTATAAAAGCACAAATAAGCAATTGGACTGATATTCACAATAAGAGGTGTTAATTGAAAGGGCATCATGTGTATGCTCCAAACTTGGCTATAAGAAAGCAACCTAGACCTTTAGTAGTAAAGACGGAATCCTACCAGCAGAAGGAGCTGATTCAGACAAAACTGTGGCAGAATAACAAAGTACTAAAATTGGGAGACAGCAGAGTGTTTGTGGAGAATGATTACTTATTCTACAGCAGACAGAAGAGGAGCAAATTTATTCCACTTTTCAAGTAATATTGAGATGCAGCTGTGAAAGTCAAACTACTCTACCAAGCTGTCTTCAAGGTATTCTTCCATGGAGAGACAAAATCATTTTTGATGCAGTACATGCTAAGAAGGAAATGCAAAAGTTTGTCCAACAAAAAGTAAGCTGTGAAACAGGTGCAGATTCTGCTTCTTGTTCTTCTGGTAATAAAGACCACAGGAGGACTGTACCTGTGAAGTTTTCAATTTTTTCAATGGAAAATGCTGGACAGAAGGGAGGGAGCATGAGAGTTGACTAGAAGAATTGAGAGTACACTGGAAATGAAGTAGAGACAGAATTTCAGAGATGAACAGTAATAAAACCAGTAACTTAATATGGGATTAAAATGCAATAGCTATATTTGTGAAATATGACAGAACAAGAAAATCTGTAAATATTGGACTTTTTCAGAATTTGTTCCGACTTGTGGGGGGACTCTAAAGCATATGTCCTACTTCATGTCATTAATGTTTGGAAAAGTGTTTTGGGGAGGAGGAAGTTAAGAAAATATTTTTTTATTAAATAGTACTAATTTTGTAGCATGTGGTTTTTTTTACATGCTATAAAGTTGTTTCAGTTATTTTTAAGTGTAATGGCAATTGTAAACAGGTGCTGCTGTTTTTTTTTTCTTTCTCCCTTCTCTCTTTCTTCTTGTTCAGTTTTAAGAAATGTAGGCATTGCAATGTAAAAGAAACTGGTTAAAAAGCATGATAAAAGAAAAAAATAAAGTGCTTTTTTTCATTCTTGCATGGGGGAATGACTGAATTAAAGACTTTAGATTGATTCAGGGACAATTTTTGAGAGAGCAAGTAAATGAAAAAGAACTTTGTATATTATAAGGCTTTTTTCTAATAAATACATGTATGCTCTGTAAGAATTCTGCAGCTGATCTTTATGTTTCCATGAAAACAATCTGATAAAAAGAAACTGGCTGCCTGGTTTTCATGTCTCCATGGAGGCAATTTGATAAATAGTAACTGGCTACAGTCTGGCAGAGGGTGATTAGCTGAGGAAAAAAAAAGGAGAGAGAGATAATATTCTCTGAAAACATTCAGGGGTTTTCCCAACATTGTTAGTGTTATCTAAAAGCATTCAGGAGCTTTCCCAGCTGGGAGAGCTATAAAGGATAAGGCAAAACCAATCAGTACTTAGTAGAAGCACAGACTGCACCATGCATCTTAGCATGGATAACCTTTTTTTATGTTAACTCAAGTCTATGAGTGTGGCTGCCAGTCTGGGACTTCTGTTCCTATTAGGAGGGTAAAACATCAGTATCTGAAGGTATACATAGTTTTGTGTATTAGTATTAAGTTAATAGGTTTTAAGGGGTTGTGTTTGTTTGAGGACATTCAATAAAGCAAAAAGTTTTATAAGATGTGACATAGGCTCAAATGGATATGACAAGAAACAACTGTTCAACTTGCCAAACAGTGTCTGCATGTAAAACAAACGCATTTAACAAAAAAAGTTGTTACACATAAAAGGTGTGAATAATAACTTTTTAATACAATGATGCTTTCTGTAATGTCTTTAAATGGAAATGGTCTCAAATACAAAAAAGAAAGTGTAGTGAACTATATTAAAAATGTAGAGTGCAAACAGCTATAGTACAGGAGACGCACTTAAAAAGAACTGAACATGTGAATTTGATAAATAAAGGTTTTTCAGGGTGGTTATTCAGCGGAATACCTGGGACAAAGGAAAATATGAGTACTTATATTAATTGCAAGAGGAGCTCCAACAGAGATAGAAGAAGAAGAAAAAAGATGATAATGGTAATTTGTAGTGCTAAGGGGGTAATGGCAAGGGCGGAAGATTACACAGGCATCTATTTAAATTTCACCTAAAACTACTATAATGGAGTTTAAGAAATTCTGGGAGAAATAATCAGTTTTCAGCAAGGAGTATTACTTACAGGTGGGTACTAGAATTTAATTTGCAGCAGCGAAGATATGCCTGGGGGCCCAGAAGGGATAATATAACAAAGGAGGTTAGACTGTTGAAGAAATTTATGAAAATATTTGGCATTTAAAATGTGAATTCCGTCATAGGAGTTCGGAGTGAATTTATATATTATTCCTCAAGCTATTAAAAACTAGGCTAGACAGAATTTACATTTCACAGGAAGATGTGCATTTAATTGAAGGTCTTGATTCTTACCCAATAATTATTTCAGATCACTCACCAATAATAGCTAAAATAAAATCACAGGGTAATGAAATAAAAATGAGACATTGGCACTTTCCCACATATCTGTTGAAAAGAGAGGAATTTAAGGAGTAGGTAGTGAAGACTATTCAGGAGCTGTTAGAGGGGATAGAAATTTCTTCTGAAAATACAGCTAGGGAGTAGGATAAAATTAAGGTGCAGTTTAAAAATAGGGTGGAAATAAAAGAAAGGGAGCTATGGTTAAGACGTAACAAGAATTATTTAGAGTGACAGACAAATGTTAAAGTATTGCAGAATAGGGGGAATCTCAAAGAACAAGAGGAGGAGGAACTGTAGAATGCTAGACAGAAGACAAGGGATTACCTCGATAACATACACGAGTTTAGAAAGGTTGCTGTTAAGCAACTGTTTTTTAATAGCAACACTAAAGCACAGAACGTTTGAGCACAATGACTCAGGCAACAGAAAGGGCTGTTGCCAAACTTAGGAGCCTAAAAGGAAGGTAGGTAACAACAGATCCTGTAGCGGTATTAGAAACATTTTGAAAATACTGTGAGAATATCTACAAAGCAGAGAAATATGAAAATCTAAAAAAGATACAAATGTTATTTATTTTTATTTATTTATTGTCATTTGTTAACTGGGTTAGTCCAACTGGGCTTTTGGCCCATTTTCAATGGAGACCCGAGGAGAAAAGCTCCAAAAAAAATTGCATAATAGTACATCGATTGCATGCAGAAGTATAGTACTAACATAGTTGAATACTGTAAAAAGAAGGATTTACAAAGCTGTTAATACATAATATTGTACAAATTAGAGAATATACATAAAGTTCTATCATCAACATTTTTTTTTCTAGGTTTGATAAAGAATGGTGTGTAGAAAAATGTGAGACAGGCAAGGGAGACTAGGTGGGTTCATGACAGCAGCAAGTCTTGGACTTAAGTAGAAAAGTTCTGAGTTCATTTTTAAACTGGGTATAGTGGGTAATGGAACGTAAGCCAAGGGGGAGTTTGTTCCAGGCATTGGTGACAGTATGTTTATAGAGTATTTTCCCACTAGATTTGTTTGGTTGATATATGTCTAGTAGCTGTTGGTTCGATGTACGGAGAGTCCGGGATGGAGTATAGGTGAAGACTAAGGGAGAAAGAGATGGACAGAAAGAGGGTTTGTACAGAACAGAGTGTAGTATTTGAAAATGAGATAGAAGCAGTTGTTGGAGGAGTTCTAGCCATTGGAGAGAGTTTAATGCAATACAATGGTGTGTGTTGTATGGCAAGTTGGTGATGAATCTAGCTATTTTGTGATAGGTTTGTTGGAGTTTATTCAGGGTGGTGACTTGAATGTTGGTGAGAATGGGGGCAGCGTAAAGGAGGGAGGGGAGGAGTAGTGCCTGTCCAAGTGTCAGTCTAGCCTCAGGGGTGAGACATTTTTTGTTTCGATAAAGTAGACCTAGTTTTTGATGCGTTTTCTTTATGCAATGGAGTAAGTGGAGGTTGAATTTAAGTTTGTCATCTACTATGACCCCAAGTAGTTATGTGTGGGTATCAGGTTGAATAGTTGTGTTGTTCGAGGATTTGATGAAAAATTATGATGAGCAAGAGATCGGGGAAGGAAGAGCAGGAGCTTAGTCTTTTTGGGTTTAGAATCAATTGGTTGTCAGATTGCCACTGCTGAGTGGAAAGGAAGGCTTGCTGGGTTAGGGTATGGATGCTTGGAGATGTTGCTGGAGATAGATATGTGTGGAGTCATCAGCATATTGTATGAGGGAAGATTCTTTGCAGGGGGTAGACAGATCATTGGTGAATATATTAAACAGAAGGGGACCTAAGATGGAGCCTTGGGGTACAGCAGTGGGGGTAGGAAGGAAGGGGGGATGGATGAGAGCTATCTGATGGATTGTTGCCTTCTGCTTAGGTAGCTGGTGAACCATGCTAGGGAGGATGAGGATTGGTTCAGGTTTGAGAGTTTGGATAGTAGTAAAGGATGAGAAACAGTATTGAAAGCCTTTGAGAGGTCGAGGAAGAGACACGCTTATTGTTATCCATTGCCTCTGCAATAGTGTGAGTGAAGGAAAGGAGGGCAGTGGTAGTACTGTGGTTGGGACAAAATCCATGTTGGGTGGGGGTGAGTAGGTTGTGTTTGATGAGGTGGTTAAGAAGCTGTGTGTGAATACATTTTTCTAGTATCTTAGAGAGGGGGGTAGAATGGAAATGGGTCGGTAGTTTGTGGGGTCAGTTGAGTTGCCTCCTTTATGCAATGGTATAGTGAAGGAGGATTTCCACAAAGTAGGAACAGTTGATTCAATAATTGATCTGTTTATTAGTACAGAGACAGGGTAGGCAATAGAGTCAGCAGCAAATTTAAGGAAGGTAGGTGGTAGTTTGTCTGTGGAGGCAGAGCAGGGTTTGAGCTTAAGAAGTAAAGATTTAATATAAGAGGCAGAAATGGGCTGAAAGGAGAACTGAGCTGAGGTTTGAGTGTTGGGTGTTGTAGGTTGAGAAGTTAAGTTTGGCTTAGTGGGTATGAGATTCTGGATGGTATCAATAAAATGTTTGCTTAGGAGGGTAGTGGTTTCTTCAGGAGATGAGTCTGGGTAGGGGGAGGGGTTAGAAGGTCTGTCTGGGGAGAGGATTTTGTTCAGGGTAGACCAGTATTTATGAGGGTTAGATGAGTTGCGTAGCTGATTAGAGATGTAGTAGGATTTTTTTATCTAATGTAGTATGTTTTTTTATAGGTTTCTTAGTTGTCTATATTTGTGAAGGAGGGGGGTTATTTTGTTTTAGTCCAGGCTTTCCAAGCACTGTCCCATTGTTTCATTAGTGGTTTCTTTAGATAGCCATGAGGCAAAATTAGATTTAATTCTGATTTTCCTAGAAGGAGCTAGGGAGTCTAGAGTATTTAGAAATATGTTGTTAAACATACTTACAGCGTTGTTTAGTGGCATTTGTTTTAGGATGGTCCAGTCTATACTAGAGAGAGAAGAGTTGAATTGAGTGGTACTGAAATTGGATAGTTTCCAACAGTCTCTAGTTAGGTGTGGTTTTGGTGCTGGAGAGCAGTATCTTAAGACAGAGGTAGGGAGATGGTCCCAAAGGGAGTCAGGTAAGGTGGTGGGATTATGGTAGTGGTGGGGAGAGTTAGTAAGAATCCAGTTAATTGTAGTACTTGATTATGACGTTTTGTGGAAGCGAGTGGGGGATGAAATCATTTGGTGGAAGCCATATAGGTGGATACTGAGTTGAGGTGAGTCAGTAGTGAGTTTTGACCAATCAATATTGACAACACCTAGTATAAGGGTTTCATATGGTATGGGTTGGGAGAACCAGGATAGAATGTTTTCAAGGATGGGTAAACTGTTACCTGGAGGAAGACAGATGGAAGCAACAGCAAATTTCTTTTGAAGGTTCAAATAGCAGTTTAGTATTATAACTTCTGCTGGGTAGAAGTTAGGTATGGGTGAGGGATAAGGTGAGATATTTAGGCTGTTGGGAGTAAAATATAGCTACTCCGCCTCCCTTTTTAGTAATTCTGTCGGAGCAAAATATACTATAGCCAGGTGGAAGTATTTCACTGTCAGAGATATGTGGCTTTAGCCAAGTTTCTTATAGGGAGAGAATGTGTGGTGTAGTATGAGCCATCCAAGTGTGGAGCTCAGTGACTTTGCTTGTTAGGCTCTGATTATTTAGTGAGAGAATAGTCAGGTTTTGTGATGGGTCTAGGTTCTGTACATGTTGTTGTGGATGGGGAGGAATTTGTGTGGAGTTTGTGGAGGGGGTGGGTATGGTAGGGGGTCAGGTAGGTATGAGTGGGAGTTGGGCCTGGGTTGGGATGGTTGTCTCCAGAGCAGAGTAGGTTTTTTTCTAAGAATAGAAAGTATGGCAATATGTAGTTGGAGTTTATATAGCACTGACTTAGTCTTATAGATAGGTGTATGGACTTGGAGGATGGAGTGTTAAGACATATGGTGGTAGAGGTAAATAGAGCTGGGGAGACGGTATAAGAATGAGTGATAGGAAAGATGTTTCATGGACAATATGTGGAGGTAGGAGAGCATAAGGGTGAGTGGTAAGAGGTCATGGAGGATAGAATGAAGAGGAGTGTTGTGGGAATAAGAAGGTAATGCATATTAGAGAGAGTTTGATCTAATGGACCAGTAGGAGGAGCCACTAAATGGTAAGAGGTAAGATAGTGAAGATTGACAGATTTTGTGGGTGGGAGTGGTTAAGTTGCATGATGTGTTGTTTGTGAGGCTGGTGGAACAGGAAGGGAAGGGAGAGGTTGGTATAAAGGAAACTGTAATGGGGTGGGCGGGAATGGGGGTAGAGTAGGGGAGCAAAGTGAGCCCGAGCGTGGCGAGGGCAAATGGAGTGGGGCTGCACCCATCAGGTGAAGGCCAGAAAACAATCAGATAGAAGGTATGTGAGCAGGAGAGGTGGAGGTTTTAGCTTGAGAATCACAGTTAACTGACCTGAGGTGGTTTCAGTGAGAGTAAAGGTAGGGCATAGTTTCATAGTATAGTACTAGGCTATCTGCCCTGGGGCATTTGTAAGCCTAGCCACAGTGATGTGGCATTTGCCACCCCATGAAATGGTACAAAAACGTACAGAATAAATTAAGAATACTGTTGTCTAGTAGTGACACAATGAAGGTCCCCTTATATAATAGAATTAGTTTACTGTGCCCCTGTCTAGCAGTGACACAGATGTGACCCCTGGGGTAAACTTCCGATCTCCCATCCACTCATCAAGATTTCTCTTGAAGAGAGTCAGTGAGGCGCTCTGCCTAATACGAACTGGGATCTTGTTCCAAAGCATGGGAAGCCTCTGGGTTATGAATCTATCCCTCCAGCATGTCCTATTCATACTTGTGCCGAGGTTTAAGTCTTTTGCTCTCGTGGTCATGATGGACTTGGATTTTTTGAGGTGGAGCATGTCCATCAGATCCTGATTGGACATGGCCTTGTACGTCAGGCAGAGATCACCTCTGAGCAGGCGGTATGATACTGAATAGAGCTGAAGTTTCTTTAGTCTGGCAGAATAAGACATATGTTGGAGACCCTTGATCCTCTTGGTGAGGTACTTTTGTGGTCTCTCCAGCTGTTGCAAATGCCGGGTGAGGTACATACCAAATGGGGCACTGTACTCAATCATGGGTCTGATGAGGGAGGAATACAGGGGTACAATGACATCCTTGGATCTGGATGTGAATCCCTTCATGATGAGGTGTGCAAGGTAGAATGTTTTTCTAACCACTTTGGCAACGTGGGTATCAAATGAGAGGTCGCTGTCGACTTGGGTCCCTAGGTCTCTGATTACTTTTTCAGTACTCAGTGGGTTGTTGTCTATGTGATAATTTGTGGGTACTTTGTTTTTCCCAAAGGGGATGACTATACATTTTTTGGCATTTAGTTTAAGGCCGTGACTCCGGCACCAGTTGTCCATTTCTGTGAGGCCTTATTGTAGGATGTGTGTGTCTGCTGGTGTATCGACTATGGCGCCTAGATTGCAGTCATCTGCGAACTTTGTCAGCCACAGCCCTCCCGTGTTTGCTTTAACATCTGAGAAATAAATGCCGAACAAGAGGGGTCCCAGGACAGATCCCTGTGGGACACCACTTGTGACTGGCTTTGAGTCTGACATTGCTCCAGCGATTTTAACTTTATGGGTTCTGTCCTTTAGCCAGTTTGCAACCCATCTAGTGACATAAGGGTTTATATTTAAGCTGTTGAGCTTATCTATGATGCCTGAGTGGGGTATTGTGTCGAAGGCCTTAGCCAAGTCCAGGTATGCTGTATGGACTGCTTTGCCCTCATCAATGGCTCTAGTGACTGTTTCGAAAAAGTCAACCAGGTTTAAAAGGCAAGATCTGCCCTTTACAAAGCCGAACTGGGTGGGGTCAAGTGTCTGTAGGTCTCCTATGTCTCTGTTTATGAGTTCCATATTGATTCTTTCCATAGCTTTGCAGACCAGGCTGGATAAGCTTATGGGGCGGTAGTTTCCAGGGTCTGTAGAGGCACCCCCGTTGTGGAGTGGGACCACTGTAGCTGTACGCCAGTGTTCAGGTACATATCCTGAAGTAAGGCTAAGGTTAAATAGCATTTTTATGTGTGGGTTTAGCTCCTCTTGGAGTTCACGTAACACGCAACCCGGGATACTGTCAGGTCCCATTGATGCTGTGTTTTTTGCTTTGTTTAGGGCGGTTCTCACTTGGACAGAGATGACAGGGAGATTACATTCAGCTGGGATAAGTTTTCTTCTTTTGGGGGTGAAGGAGGGGAGAAATTTGCACTGAACCTGTCAGCCAGAATGTTGGCAATATCTGTGGGTTCAGTGTATTTTTTATTGTTGTGAACCAACTCTGAGCATATCTGAGGGTTTTCACCCAGATTTCTAACATAGCTGAAGAAGGCTTTGCGGTTATCTTTAGTGTCCTTAGCGATTTTTCTCTCAAAGTTGGCCTTGGATGTTTTTATGAGAGAGCGTAGTTTTTTGCTAATGTTGATCAGAGATGTCTTCCATTCATGGGATTTTGCTCTGACGTGCAGTAGCTTCCTTCTTTTGTTATACAATTTGTTTATGGCTGAGGTCCACCAGACAGGACGCTTACCTTTGGTGGAGAGGGACTTGGATTTGTTTGGGATTGCATGATCCATGCATTCTTGGAGATGTCCATAGAAAGCATTTGTGAAGGATTCGGCATTGTGGGATGTGGTATCCACTGGCACAGTGGGCTTAAAGGATACCATCTCAGTCTTAAGAAGAGTGAAGTCTGCTTTTGAGAAGTTTTTCACTGTGGTCTTTTATGCTGGGGGTGGAGGTGGGATATGTATATCCAGGGTGATTAGTTTGCGGTCAGATCTCACTAGTGAGGGGCATACTTCCGGTGTGGAGCATTTTGTCCCCATGTTTGTGATGATCAGGTCTAGTATATTATCTCCCTAGTGGGAGAGGTGACTAATTGTTCCAGTGCATTTGAATTTATGAATTCCAGGAACCTTTGGGCTAGGATATTAGGGCTAGAATAATGTACCCAATCTATGTTTGGGTAGTTGAAGTCTCCCAGTATGATGGTATTTTGTGATACATTCATATCCTCCAGTGTCTTCAGGAAGGCTGAGTGGAGTTCTTGATATTGGGAGGGTGGTCTGTAACATGCTACCAGTTGTATAGCAGTTTTGCCTATGGTTAATTGCACCTGTATGGTCTCTGATGCTTCATGTGTTGCTACTAACCTGGAGGTGTGGGTGTCCCTGATGAATATGGACACTCCCCCTCCCTTTGTGGTTCGGCCTGGGTTTTGGGGCCAAAAAGCATGATACGAGGTATAGCCTGGTAACGTTGGGGTGCTCTCAGGAGCCTTGAACCAGATTTCAGTTACTGCACAGACGTCGATGTTCTCCATGCTGAGGAGTGCATCAAGTGCCTGCATCTTGAGATTTAGACTTCTGGCGTTGAGCAGCATTACCTTTAGTTTTTTTCTATTATTGTTTTCTAAGGAGGTGGGTTTGTCTTTTGAGCCTTGCCTAAAAAAGGCACTATGGGGGTGGCAAGAGCCTTAGCCAATATCCGGAAGCCCAGTGGTGACAGGTGTAAGCCATCCCTTGCAAAGCAGCGTGGCTTGTCCAACATGTCATCCCAGGCAGAAAGACATTGGATCCCCTTAGAATGACACCAGTACTTGAGCCAATTGTTAAAGCTGATCATCTTGTCTTTGTATTGTGGTATCATTCTTGGTGAGGGCAAGATGCTGCTCAGGGTCAGGGTCATATCAGCCTGGGCTACATAATCGGAGAGCTCCTCTATGTCTCTTTTCATGTAGTCCAGGGAGGTACGTCTCAGGTCATTCACACCAGCATGGACAATGATGGAGTCATAGTTGTACTTGCTTTGGAGTGACTTGAGTGCGTGTGTTATGTGGCGGATCCTAGCTCCCGATAGACAGCTCACAGTCACCTTCTCCTTGTTCAGCCTAGTCAGCGGGACATCAGTGTGTCTGACTATAGAGTCACCTATTACTAGTGTATCAGGCAAGGTGTTTGGCCTTAAGGGCTGTGATTGGTTGACACACTGATTTATTGAAGTATGTGTTGCCTGTGTTTTGTTTTGAGGTGGTGGATTTTTGGGTGTCTGCTTTGGGAGCCTCTGTTGTTTTGGTAAGTTTTTTATTAGAGCCTCCAAGTATGTCTTTGTGTTTTTATGTGTTTGGTTTGCAGTTGTGGTAGGTCTATGTGGGACTGGGATTGTTGTGTGTGTGGCCATCTCCTCCTGTCTGGTCATGCCAGCCCTGAGTTGAGAGAGTTCAGCCTCCAGTTTGGCTATATAGTTGCATCTCTCACGTGTATTTGTGCTTGTTGGGAGGAGGAGAGGGTTGTCTGTGTACATGAGACAATTGTAGCATTGTCTCAAGATATCCAGATTGACCAGCTGAACTGGAGACGACGCCAGTAATCTACCACTCGACATGCTAGAACTGTATAAGGGAGTGCTGTACCTTTAAGGGAAGTGGATATTCACAGGGGTGGTAAGTAGATGTAGTGCTTTACTTAGTACGAGAGTGCTTACTTAGTAGAGAAGTATTGAGTAAAAGTGCTAGGCATATAAT
The DNA here is from genome assembly GCF_019279795.1 of Protopterus annectens. NCBI lineage: Eukaryota > Metazoa > Chordata > Ceratodontiformes > Protopteridae > Protopterus > Protopterus annectens. The sequence continues at coordinate 704,843,501 of NC_056745.1, read as the reverse complement.
ATAGTGAGTAGTCTGGTTATACTAAGAGTAGAGCTTCCTTAAGGGAAAATTTGAAGATCAGACTTGGCGGAGCCAGAAAATGTTTAACCTTGTTTAACCGGCACTGCGCTAAGCGCACAACCGCGCAAAGCCGTGCAAATGCGGATTTTAAACAGTGAACTACAAAAGAGCTAGAAATGGTCCAAAACAACCAATTACTACAGCTTCTTGTGCTGAGGTCACTTCCTACAGGGACAGGTAGGCTGCTCAAGGCTCCCCACTCCCACTGGTGAGCAAAGAAACTTCCTTCTATCCAAGTAAGGTAATGGACAACACAGGAACTACACCACAGCCCAGAATACAGCAATGCCTGTAAATTGGTCTAAACTAGTCGAGGAAGGCGGGAAAACAAGGATTATTTTTTTTTTTTTTGGTAGAAGCACAGAAAATGCAGGAACAGTGATAAATTAGTTACACAGGCTAGTACACTTTACTGGGCAGCCTCCACAGATAAATTAAACAAACAAAGAACAAACTTTCGATCAAATTCGACTAAAATGTAACTTTAAGTGCAGATTTTAAAATAATGCAGCAAACAGTTGAAAAACAGTTCAAGTGAGTTCAGGGTAAGCTACAGAAGCTAATTCAAGTGAAAAAAAGCAAAGATACTTAAATCCAGAAAGTGGTCGCTTTTCTGAGTTCCCTGCTGCTAGGACCACTCTGCAGACCCACGAGGAGCTTGTCTGAGTAGTATAGCCAGAAAAAAATGCACAGAGGCGGATTTTAAACAGTGAACTACAAAAGAGCTAGAAATGGTCCAAAACAACCAATTACTACAGCTTCTTGTGCTGAGGTCACTTCCTACAGAGACAGGTAGGCTGCTCAAGGCTCCCCACTCCAACTGGTGAGCAAAGAAACTTCCTTCTATCCAAGTAAGGTAATGGACAACACAGGAACTACACCACAGCCCAGAATACAGCAATGCCTGTAAACTGGTCTAAACTAGTCGAGGAAGGCAGGAAAACAAGGATTATTTTTTTTGTTTTTTTGGTAGAAACACACAGAAAATGCAGGAACAGTGATAAATTAGTTACACAGGCTAGCATAGAAGTATAGTAGGAGGAAGAGATAGCCAGGGAGGGTTTACAGGAGAGGTAAGGTATGCAGCTGGGTGGGGGAGGCAGATTATGAGGAGGAGAGGTCTAGGAGACAAAGAGGTAAAACTCAGATATTAGTACAACAGCAGAAATGTGAAGTAGGGACCAAAGGAGAGCAAGGAAATAACAAGGAGTGGTTTACTGGTGAGGTAGAGAGTAGCTACCACAGGGTTATCCTAGAATGGTTATAGCAGGTTTACTTTTTTCAGATGAGGTGGGCATACTTAAGTGATTTCACACTGGAAGGAATATATTCTGGGAGAGACTTGACTGCAGGTATTTCAGCAAGAAAGGGCCAGAGAGAGATGAGGATGCTGAAGTAGCTGGATTATCCTAGAAAATAAGACAAATAATAAGTTGTGAGATATGTGGAAGAAGAGGATTCATAAAACTGGATGAGTGTCAGTGGTAAGTAATTGGGGGTAGGTGAGAGTTATAGCCAATTTGTAGAAACGTAGGGTATGGGAGGGGTGGGTTGTGTGGGAGTTAGAGGAACTCTCAGTGAGGGGAGACCTTTGAGTGGTATGAGGGATGGGGGAGAGTGCAGGTTGGAGTCAGGTTTGAGAAAGAGTATTATATGAGTGGGCATATAGATGTAGCAAAATAGCAAGGAAGTAGTGACTGATGATAGAATGGTTAAATCAGTACAATGCAATGCAGTAACACAGTAAACAAAAGATTATCTGGCTTACAATAAAGAAACACATGAGACACAATACATTAATATACTATGTAAAAAAACAAAAATATTCTACTTAGTATAGCAGCAAAACATCAATCCAAATATAGCTACAGATTTCATAACAACAATCAGGCTATGTTATACAGGACATATGTACAGGGTAAACGTAGACAATTTCAAGTACACAGCAGCCCAAAGGATAGTAACCTGAAATCGCTAGCTAAGATAATCATGTACTTTCTCTTTTCTTTTGTGGAGGAAAGAAGAGAGAGAAATTACAGACTGCTCTTCAGAAACTACAACTAGGATTGTGTCGGTGTAGTTTGTTTTCATTTACATAAATGTATGACTGCCTATGTAGTAAGTGATAGTTTAATCAAGATGATCGCCTATGTAGTAACTGATAGTTAATAAAGATGCTTCTTGTTTAAAAAAGACAGGAATTGAATAATTTATGATATGTTGCTTATATTATAGAATATATAGTTATTTATATATATATATATATATATATATATATATATATATATATATATATATAAGTAAAATGTCTATGTGAATTATAGTGTGATTATTTTTATATGAATGTAAATTTGCCTATGTCACAAGTGATAATTCAATAAAGGTGTCAAAAAAAGAGCTTAATTATTTTTTCCTAAATGAGATGTCCTCAAGAGGTAGTCTGGGAGACCCTTCTCAGTCATTGAAATCTATGACTTTATTGACAGACTTCTGTGGTGAGTCAATGTGCATACTCTTGCATGCATGTTTCCAAGGGCCAATGTGGTGGGATCCTCTGGAGATTACTTAGAAGATTGAGGGGGATCCTGAATGTGGTCCTTCTTGAGGCTTGGGGGAACTGTCTGTCCTGGAAGTATAGGAGGAAAAGGATCAGGACCAAAGGCCTTTTTACCTGGGGAATGGACACAGTGAAGAAACTAAGGGAAGTCTACTCACAAGAAATGAAGAGTGCTCTCTACCGCTTCAAAGGCAAAAGGTGAAGAGAAACCCAGCACGCTCCAGTAGGAGCTGAAGCTTCCCTGAAATCCTCATTGCTGCAGTGATAGCATGAAAAAGGATAGTTTTCCAAGATAAGAATTGGTTCAAATGGAGGTTTAGATAAACTTCTCATGGAGAAGCTGGATCCTTTTTTGGAGGATACAAATGAAAGGCACCTTTTAGAAAGGCTTTACATAGTCTATGAGAAGCCAGAGAAGAGTCCTTAAAACCAACATGGAAGAAAGAAACAGCTGCCATTTATACCTTGATCATGTCAAAGCTGGTCTTAGAAGAAATCAGGGAGAATTAAAAAAATGCAGTACATTTCCAACCGATGCCAAAAAGGGTTCTATGGTTTCAAATTCCACCCATATGGTGAACATTTTCCATTTACTGCTATATACTCTATGCATGGATGATTTCTTTGAAGCTGAAAGGATGTGAACCTCATAGTAGAAATGGATGTATCCCATGCAATCGCTGAAATTGGACAAACCAAGCTGTTAGCTTCAGTTTGACAATGTCTGGGCAAGGATCACTAGATGGGTGACTTATAAGAACCAGAAGTGGACTGAACAGCCAAGGTGGCTCCTGCAGCTATGGTTTGAGGAGGGAACTACATATGTCTGGGCCAAAACAGGACAATGAGACAGATGGTGGCAGTGACTGTCTTTCTGTAGGAACCTGATTATGAGAGGAACAGGGAGATGGGTAAAAAGTAATCCTGGCCAATAACAGAATGCAATGTCCCCTTTGGGGTGTACTTCACCAAACAAAGCAAACAGTTGGAAAGACCACAGATTTTCCTAACAAAAAGGATCACATGACTAAAATCTTTAAGCTGCCAGAAAGGACTCAAAGCATTCTCTCCTTCTTCTGTTTCTCATAGGCTCCTCAGAAGAAATCTATGCCTTGCCTACTGAGCAATCAGGGACCCAATAGTCTAAGAACTCCTGTATCTTCTCAAGTCAGACAGTCCCAAAAATAACAGAACAAGAGATCTAAATCTGCTTCGGCAAACTGGTAAAACAAGGAGGAGAGACAGAATCATCACTTAGCATCTCCCTAATCCTCTGTGATATAAACCTCTGCAGATAAAGCCGTGTGGAACACTATCTTCCTTCAAAACTAAATTGGTTAACTGAATTAGTAATCATAAATTCACCCTAGAGTTGACTGACCTTGCCCTCCTTGAGAGGGGAGAGGTACAGTCTAGGGTGGGAAGTGGCAAGGCTTTAATGGCTGCAAGTCTCAGTAACACTGACATTCCTATGATATTCTAAGGTTGAGTGTGTGTTAGAGGTCCTGTGCCAAAAAAGTTTGTATTTAAGAAAAATAAACATGAATTTTAGTTCTGATGTATTCATGGTTCAAAAAAAAGAGGTATTTTAGGCTATTTCTGTTCTCTTTCTTCAGAGGTGTTGTTCAATATAACACACAAAATGAAGAGTGTAATGTAAAATGCCAGACAGCAACAATAAAGGCATATCAGCTAAGGCCAATGGTGCTTGTCTCTGAAAGGGCATATATATGTCCCCTTTGATACTTCAATACAAAACATTAAAACAATAACAAAGGGTGTAAGCCACAAAATGCATCTAGAACTGCAATTATAACCACAGAATATCCACTGCAGAATTTCTGAATTTGACTCCACAGCTTCAGCCACTTGGAAGCATATCAACATAGGCACATTACTACTGAAAGATTTATTTTTTTTTCCTGGGAAATATATATACTATTTTTAATTCTGATATAAAGAAAATTTTGGTCCCATATTCCAGGCATTAACTTTAGCTAGCCTTTTGTACAGAGGTCAAATAGTTCCCAGGTGAAAATTAGAAAGTTAACCAACAGTGCTAGACTGTGACATTAACTGCAAACTATAAGAGACTATATGTCAGTTTCCCAAAGGTAGCTCACTATATATATATATATATATATATATATATATCAGGGACTTCTAATAAGATACTTTTGTCCAAACCATGCACATACACTGTGTCAATGGAATGTGCCCATTCTAAGTGGCTATACTATCTTTTACCTTGAAGGAATTATATAAATATAATGGCCATGTTGGCCTTTAACGCATACTGTTTCCCCCACCAAACCATACCAGTAATCATTCAGAAGTGATCATGTAATTGCCTTTTGTTTCCTAAACAGGCTACCCCTCCCCCACACACATACAAACAGCCACTTCTGCCAATCACCTCTTATATGTGATTGCCAAAAGTAGTGCAATAGCAGCCACAGTAATGCATTTTCACTTGCTGCTATAGGGTAATCCACCCACATTAATTTTCAAAATACAAAAATAAATAAAAAGTGTATGGTGCTGTGGACAATGTGTACTGTTACCAGCGTACCATTTTCTGGTATCCGCCCATAAAAAGTAAAATGATCACAGCAAACGTATTGCGTATCAGAGTTTTCAGACATTATGAAGTGCAACCCCCAACAAGCCAAAGCAATGATCCCTTTATTGTGATCACTCTGAATTTTGCTTTCATTCACTGTCCACTCCCAACAGTTAACCACATCTGGTGAACACCTGCAATTGCCAAAAATGGTAACAAAGCACCCTAATAATGCAGATGTTGTTACAGAACTGTCAACACTGATCATGGTAACAGTAGATAAAAAAAAAAGAAAAAAAAAGTCTGTTCCCTTGTGGGCAATGTCCATAGCTCTCAACCTCTTAGCACAAAAAGTCTGGACAAAGCCAAAAATAATGGGTGGACAAATCCCCAAAATAGGGACACATTTTAAATATTGCTCTTATAAACTTAAGTTGCTAGAATAAAAGGTTTTGTGTCACCATGCTTTTTCTGCAGGATGTGAAGTCTGAAACTCAAATGCTCATTATTCTTTAGTGAATTCAGTTTTCACTAATTTGCCAGAAAATCACAAATTTTATGAGGAACAGACCAAAAATAAGAGGCAAAAATCTGGACAGTTGAAAGATATGGAATGTCTACTGTTTCCACTGCCCACTGTTATTTCTGTTTTCCTGACAAAATTATAATAAAAGATCTATCTGGAAAAGGAAACCTAACCTGCTAAGGGGAAATTATCACAGCTTCTGATAGGTGGGCCAGAGTCCTTGAACTTTCAAGTGACTACAAGAAGCCCCCCACATCACGTCTGAAGTGTCACTGAACAGTTCTTGAAAAGGAGCTGTAGGCTGAATGGGCAAGGCCTGGGTTGAGAGAAAGTTTCTGAATCCACACTCGAGTTCCCACTTTAGACGAGGAAGAAGAGGCACAATGAATTCCAGTGGGTGGCAATGCTGACGCTATACTGACTTGAGGTACCACTGCAGATTCCACATGTACAGTCGGGCAAGAGGGAGCACTGGAATAGAAGAGGCCATGAATCCCTGGGTTCAAAGAAACTCTCTGGCTGGAACAGCAGACACAGGAAGAAGAAAGTAAAAGAAAGTTGTCAAGAACATAAGTTTGGAAGAGAAGCCAAAATTGACACTGTCTGAATCATGCAACCCAGATACACATGATCAGATGGAGTCAGGACAGACTTTTAAGATATGATAATGAACCCCAGACATTGGAGGAGAGCTATGATGAACTCCAGATCCTGTAACAGGCAACTGGGAGAAGGCGGCTGAAGCAACATATCATCCAAGCTAAGGACAAAATCTGAATGCCTTGGAGCCTGTAAAAGGCAATCACGGGAGCTAAGAACTTTGGGAACACCCTTGCAACAGTAGAGGCCAAAAGGAAAAGCAGAGAACTGAAAATGAGAGGGAGAAACAGAGACACACAAACTTCCTGAAAAAGGGTGACTAGGAATATGAAGGTATGCATCCTTCAGATCCAAGGACACTAGAAATGCCTGGGGTAGTACCAGAGGAAACAAGGTTTGAAGAGTAAGCATCCGAAAAGAGGGAACCTTGAGAAAGGTGTTGAGCTAAGAGAGATCCAGATTAGGTCTTCAAGTGCCCTCCTTTCGAGGGACCAGGAACATCTTGGAGTAAAATCCCTTTTCTACTTGTGAAGGAGGGGCAGGTTGAATAGTTACACCCAAGAACCTCTAAGAAATGAGGAAGTTGTTCAAGTGGAGGTTGGGGAATCCCTGAAAAAAGAGGGAGAGACTTCCACACCATGAAGTAACCCTGTTAGATAAGAGAACCCAACAATTCAAGGTGATGATATGCCAGTGTGGAAGACAGAGGGAGAGCCGAAGGGACAAGGGAACCTGGATGGGGGGGGGATGCAAGATCTCAACATGAAGCAGGCTTGTCAAATAAAGGAGGCTTCTGAGCCACAGGAGACTGAGAAGACTTAGCAGGAGGAGATTGCCTAACACCCTTCCTGCCTTTGGTTCCCTGACGAGGCTGCCTGAGAACAAAAGCAGACATAGGAAAATATTTCCTGTGGAACTTAGGGACAGTGGACATAAAATATGTTTAAGATCCTGCAACGCTTTACCTTTTTCTTGAAGAGACAAACATAGCAGTAGTCTAAAGAGATTTATATTATCCAAATGAACATCCAGCAACTTTGCCTTAATGTCTTCATATAAAAACTGCAGGTGAAGCCAAGAACAATGCCTCATGACAGACCCAAAGGCACCAGCTTTGGAAGATGCACCAGCAGCATCATACCTACACTTGATAGAGTGATGAGCCACCTGAGAGGCAAAACCCAAAATAAATACAGCAGATTTTGTTTCAGAATCAGGGAGGTCAGAAATAACCTGACAAGCCTGAGCAATCAAGACCAGAGCATATCTGGTTGTGTGGGTCTAGTAATTGATGGCCTAAAAGGTCAAAGAAAAAGCAGTATATAAACTTTCTCACCAATTCTCCCCATTGCCCTATTATCCTTATCTGAAGTTAGAGGCTTGGAAGAGGGCAAAAGTTTAGAAACCCTGTCAAAGGAGACAGACAACATAGCAGAGTCAGGAGAAGGATACTTAAATAAGAACTGGCAATCCTCAGGAACTTTACAGAATCTGTCAGGTTTCTTTGGAGCAAGAGGCTGAGAATCAGGAGACTTAGAAGCAGCTATAAAGGTGTCTAACAAAGCAGCCAAAACAGGAGGTACTGCTGAAAGTTTACGAGTGTCCACCTGAAGCAGCTCATAATACATTTTCTGGACATCAGACACTTGAGAAGAATCCCACTTAAAGTTTTCCATCATTCTAGGTATAGTGTCTCCAAAAGATAACTAAGAGACTCAGGACTAATGGATTTTCTTCATCAGAACTGTTAGCCAAAGGTTTAATATCTGGGAAGAGTAAGACAAGGACCCGTCATCAGACTCTTGAATCATCTTAGGAAGAAGGTTCCCTAGTCCACTTGGAAGGAGTTGAAGTCTAAGGAGGGGAAGGCACAAAACCCCCTTGGGGAGGCTTCAGGGACATTAAGGAATTAAACAAGCACAAGGTAAACTCCTGCTATATTCTCTGAGGATCCTTGCGGTGTACAGAAGTAAGCTTTTTCTTGGTAGAATTACCCTGAACCTCTTCCCTGACCAGAATCTGTGGAATCCCTCTAGTGCCTTCTGACATAAACAACTGCAGTTCCTGAACCTCCAGAGCCAGATGCCTGTAAAGCCTCTAAGGATGCGTGAAAAGAAGGATCTATGGCGGCCTCTGAGGGGGTCACAGCAGAGGAATCTGATGTAGACACAAGGCGGCATACAGAGCTATCACCCTCTTCTAGAGAAATGTCCAGGGAAGACTGAGCAGCCCAAGAATCTGTCCAAGATTTCTTGGCATTCTTCTTAATGGTCAACAAGATCAAATGTCCACGCTAACATAAAAACCAAAGAAAATGAAACTCCACTGATGAAGAAACTTGGTCCAGAAAATTGCAAATGCGTGTCAAACATGGATAAATAATAGCAGAATAGTTTGAAAAATTTCCAATAACTTTTAATACGTAAAATAAAAGTAGAGAAACAAATTCATCAAGCGCTTTCGCCTGGTTCCCACCAGGCTTTATCAAGATACTAAACAATCAAAAACAGAGTTGTTTTATACCATTTGGAATTGGCCATGTGATCACTTAATTTGCAGTTTTAATTATAGCAATCAAAGATTTAAAAGGCCAATGTCCCCATAACACCACTATTACTGTCAGGCTTATTAGTTTAAAACCCGAATAAAAGGTTAAATAAGTTGTATATAAAAATACAATAAAAAAGTGTTTGTGTAAAATAGATATATATACAAAAATATATATGTATATGTATTTGCGTGTTACATAAATCACAAGCCATAAATAAAGTTTGTAAAAATTTTTGTAATACCATGTTAAAATATGTATGAGTGTATACATAAACATTTCTCCATATTTTGTTATAAAAAATTCCAATAATATTAAACAATTGAATGTTAATACAATAAAATACAATAAAAGTAAAAAAATGAAAAAACAAAAATTCTCAGTCTAATAAAAATGCATTAATAGAAGCCGAAAGGGTAATAAATATTTAACTTATAGTTTCTCTCTATTTAGTTTTAAAACACTGGCTATACTAATACTGTCGTTCAGGCCTGGAGGTTTTGTTGCATTTAGTTTTAATTGCCATACTAGTTCTTTGTTCTCCAGACGAGTCTCCCAGTCACCTCCTCTGGGGTCTTGGGTGACTTGTTCTAGAACTAAAAATTTTAAGTGCATATTACTACATTCCATGGAATGTTTGTAAAAGGCATTGGTATCTTTCTTCTTTGCAATTTCGTATAGATGCTCATAAATCCATTTTCTTAGTGGCCTCTCGGTCTTGCCCACATAAAAACTGCAGCACTCGGTGCAAGCACCGAGATAAACCACACCTTTAGATGCACAGTTGAAAAAACTTTGGGTACTAACTCTAAAATTTCTAGAGGGAATGTAGAAATTGTTATTATCATATATGTAGGCACATTGATTACATGCACCACAAAAGTGCCTACTTTATTAGAAAAAAGTATATCCTTTTTGTTCTTATTACTACTTTCTAATAAACCCTTTAGATTAATGTCCCTCCTTCTTGTGAATCCAGGTTTGCCAGGTATAATTTTATTGATATCATCCTGAAGTGTCAATAGTGGCCAGTATGTAAGAATAGTCGTTTCAATTTGTTGGAAATCTCTGGTGTATGTATAAACAAAATTACTGCTTAATGGTCGTTGGTCAGTAACATTTGTTTGGCTTAAAACCTTACCTTTACCAAGTAATGGTGGGTATTTTGATTCTCTATTAGTTAAAACTTCCTTTGTTAAATTGTCTACCAAATAGGCTGGATAGCCCCTTTATAAAAAAAGTTTTTTTTAGGAATTCAACTTCCTTCAGAAATAGTTCTTGAGCACTTGTCATCCTGGATGCGCGAATAAGTTGTGCTTTTATTATACCTTTTTTCTGATAAAACGGATGACCGCTATCAAAATGTAAAAAAGTATTAGAAAAAGTTTTCTTCCTATAAATTTGAGACTGGAAAAGGTTGTTGACCTAATCTTTACTTAAAAGGACATCTAGGTAATGCAACGAATTTTCATTCACATCATGTGTGAAGGCCAAAAAATCTGTAGTTGAGTTAATATAAATTATAAAGTCTGAAAAACTATCTAAGTCACCATTCCACAGTATACAGATGTCATCCAGGTATCGCTTATAATAAACAATTCGCTCCACCCAACTGGATGCAAAGATGTATTTATTCTCCCAGTGGTGTAGCACTATGTTTGCGTATGTCGAGGCACATGCAGCACCCATCGCGACACCATTCTTTTGTCTGAAGACCTCTCCATTGAAATATATATAATTGTTATTTAGAACCACTTCCATAAATTCCACCAATAAGTTAACCATACTATTACTTAGTTCAGATTCTGTTGCCAAGACTTCATTGAACCATTCCAATCCTGTGGAGTGGGGAATACTAGGGAACAACTCTATAATGTCTATAGTTACCATTAATATCTTGGGGTGATATAGATTTTGATGGATATTGTTAAGAAATTCCCATGAGTCCTTACAAATTTATTTTAAGGTTGATACAAATTTTTTTAAAGTCTGATCTATAAACTTACCTAGAGGCTCTGTAATACTCCCTGCTCCTGCTACTATGGGTCTAAACTTCAATGGGTTCAATCCTTTATGCACACTGGGGATCCCGAAAATGACCTGGATCCTGGGTTTTGAAACATGTAAGTAATTGTGTAATTTCTCATTGATAAAACCCTGCATCAAATGATGATTTAAAACATAGTAAATCTTGGAATATGCTATATTAAGTTTGTTTCTGGAAACTAATTCATAAGTGACTTCATCCTTCAGCATGTTGTAAATGTGCGTTTCATATGCCCAGTTATACATTAAGACCACACCCCCACCCTTGTCCGGTTTCATTACTCGTATGCCTTCCTCTTTAAATGAGTTAATTAATTGCCGTAAATAAAAATCAAAATTATTGGGTGGTGAGTTTGAACCTAGTAGGTGTTTCTTCCTTAAATCTGTCTCCACTAGTTCCTCAAAGATTTTTAAACTGGGATGAGTGGGAGGGTTGAAGGTGCTACTCCTAGTGTTTATGTGGTTAACAGCAGTTTGCCCTTTAAAAAATAAGGCAAGGTTTAATTTCCTAATAAATAATTTAAATTCTATCAGTGTTTTAGATAGATCCATAGAACGCAAGGGCACAAATTGAAAGCCTCTGGTAAACAATTCAAAAAATTCAGATGTAATTGTGATATCTGTAAAATTATATATTGTAAGACTATCTTTTGTGAACACCTGGTACTTGTCTCTAGACGAGTCTTCATTATTTCTATCCACCAAGCAAATTCCATTATCATTAATTACCTGCGTTTCCTATTCCAACTCTGTTGGTAAAATGCTGTGTTCCTCCCCCCCCCTGGTCTGCCCTGGGGAAATTGAAAAACCTGATGCTGGTTTTTATTGCTCTTCTGTGCCAAACGCTCGCTCCTCCTAGGCGGCTCCACTAATGGTGTATTAGTACTGTCTGTGTTTTCAGCAGTGTCAGTCCTTTCCTCGTCATTAATAGTATATTTCCTGGTAAGGGACAAGCCCTTCCTTCTCTATATTCAATCAGGTCGCGTTCTAACTTCCTTATTTTGCGATCCATAATTTTAACACAATGCTGATCTATTTCATTGAAAACATTATCATAATATTTTTTGATACTCAAAAAGTTCTTATTTTTAACAATGTTGCCATTTAAAACTGTCAATTAATTTAACAAACTATTAGCTTTAATTTCATAGTCCTGGATCATAAGGTTCAACATTTCCAAACCCGTTTTATCAAATAACTCCACCAGTTTTTTATTGTATTTTTATATACAACTTATTTAACCTTTTATTCGGGGTTTAAACTAATAAGCCTGGCAGTAATAGTGGTGTTATGGAGGACACTGGCCTTTTAAATCTTTGATTGCTATAATTAAAACTGCAAATTAAGTGATCACATGGTCAATTCCAAATGGTATAAAACAACTCTGTTTTTGATTGTTTAGCATCTTGATAAAGCCTGGTAGGAACCAGGCGAAAGCGCTTGATGAATTTGTTTCTCTACTTTTATTTTACGTATTAAAAGTTATTGGAAATTTTTCAAACTATTCTGCTATTATTTATCCATGTTTGACACGCATTTGCAATTTTCTGGACCAAGTTTCTTCATCCGTGGAGTTTCATTCTTCTTAATGGTACCTAGGGATTAGAAGATTCCACCATACTACCCTGGATTAACAGTTTAAGCCTTTGGTTCTCAAGACAGATAGCCAGGGAAGACAACCAGCTTCTAAGAGTCTTAGGCACAAACTCTTTACAAATGCTACAGGACGTATGGTTGTGGGAAACAGCAAGACAAAAAAAGACACTGCTCATGACAATCCTTATATGGAATGTGTCTTTCACACTGACATTTTCCCTTCTTGGAAGGCATGAGATCTAGGTAACCAAAAAAGAACAAGACCAAAAAGAAAAAAGACCCCAAAAGGGCACTCAAATGATGGCTAGATATTCAGCATAGCAAAGGTCATTCAGACAGACAAGTGATGATGACATTTAGACTGGTGGCAAAGAAGTTCTGGGTAACTGCAGCATCTGTATGCCAACTTTATGCCCTATGTCCTGAATGAGGAGCATACACGTGACATACTGTGCCTACAAGATTCTAAAAGGCTTTGATATATGGGCCAGATGCTGGGCTATCCTTGGCAGGAGATCCCTAAGGTAATGAATACTGCAACAATGATACTGAAGGACATCTTACCATAGGTTCATAAGTTGGTACTTGGTTATCGGCCCTAGGGCCCATACAATTCTAGCCATAACAATTCCCTGGATATTTCTTCCCACAATATTTACTTCCCTGGACCCCTGTCTAGCCAGGTGACTGACGTGATCCCCTGAGTGAATTTCTTATCTCCCATCCAATCATCAAGGTACCTTTTGAAGAGGGCCAAGGAGGTGTTCTGCTTGACATGTATGGGCAGTCTTTTCCAGAGTATGGGGAGTCTCTGGGTCAGGAACCTATCCCTCCAGCATGTTTTGTTCATTGTGATGACAAGGTTTAGATCCCTGCAGTGTGTGGCTTTGAGAGACTGGGATTTCTTTAAGTGGAGCATGTCCAACAGCTGAGAGTTTGACATGGCCTTGTATGTTAAGCAGAGATAGTGTCTGAGTAGACGATATGCCAGAGAATATAGCTGGAGTTTTTTTTAGACGGTCAGCATAGGGCATATGCTTTAGGCCTGTGATTCGTTTAGTGAGGTATTTCTGTGGCCTTTCCAGCTGATGCAGATGTCTTGTGAGGTACATACCAAACGAGGCATTGTACTCTATAATGGGTCTAATGAGGGATGAGTACAGTGGGACAATGACCTCCTTTTTTCTGGTTGAAAACTCCTTAGTGATGAGCTGTGCCACACAGAAGGATTTCCTGACTGTTGTGGCGATGTGGTTATTGAAGGTGAGACCACTGTCCACCTGTCTCCCTAAGTCTCTCATCACACTTTGTGTTTAGTGTACTGCCACCTATGTGGTAATTCATGGGTACATGGTTTTTCCCAAAGGGGATAACTATACATTTTTTGGCATTAAGCTTGAGCCCATTGCTCTGGCACCAAGCATCTGTTTCTGTAAGGCCCTTTTGTAGAATATCCACATCATTTGGAGATTCAATAATGGCTCCCAGCTTGCAGTCATCTGCGAACTTTGTTAGCCAGAGTCCCTTAGTGTTGGTCTGTACTTCAGAGAAGTAGCTGCCAAACAAGAGCAGTCCTAGGACTGAACCCTGAGGTACTCCACTTGTCTAGAGCTGGATTTGGAGTTAGCTACTTTTACAGTCTGGGTTCTGTCAGTAAGCCAGTTGGCAACCCATCGAGTTATGTACGGATTTATGCCCAGCTTAGTAAGTTTATCTATGATTCCAGAGTGTGGGATGGTGTTGACGGCCTTGGCAAGGTCCAGATAGGCTGTGTGGACTGCCTTACCCTTGTCCACAGCTCTGGAGACTGATTTGAAGAAGTCAATCAGGTTCAGGAGACAAGATCGGCCCTTCATGAACCCAAACTGGGTGGGGTCCAGTGTTTGAAGCTTGCCAATGTCTTTGTTTATAAGTTTCATGATAATGCATTCCATGCCCTTGCAGACCAGGCTCGTTAGACTGATGGGACGGTAGTTCCCGGGATCCAAGGTGGATCCCCCCCTTGTGGAGTGGGATAACTATAGCTGTGCACCCCTCAGTGGACATGAAGCCTGAGGTGAGGCTATGATTAAACATGGCACTTAGGTGAGGTGCCAGGTCATTTTGTAGTTTATGTAGTACACAGCTCGGGATGTCATCTGGTCCCATGGATGCTGTATTCTTAGCTTTGGAGAGTGGGGTTTCTACCTGTGTGGCCGTGATTACCAGAATTTGGCAATCTTTTGGAATTGAGATGGGCCCTTTAGGGGGTGAGAGGGGGGTGAAGTTGGCACTAAATCGATCTGCCAGGATATTGGCAATATCCATGGGATCAGTATATTTAATGCCATTCTGTTGTAGCTCTGAGCAGATCTGAGCATTGCCATTTAGATTCTTGACATAACTAAATAATGCCTTGTGGTTGTCTTTGGAATCTTTGGCAATTTTAATTTCGTAACTAGCTTTGGAGGATTTTATGAGGGATCTCAGCTAATTACTGAGGCTGGTAAGGGAGTTTTTTGCATCCTGGGATTTTCCTCTTTTCTGCAACAGTTTCTTCCTTCTGTTGTATAGTTTGTTTATGGCAGGAGACAACCATATTGGCTTCCTTTTTTTGGAGGAGAGCGTCCTGTTCTATTTGGGATGGCACGATTCATGCACAACTGGATGTGCTCGTACAGTGCCTTAGTGTAGGATTCAGCAGTTGAACTTTCAGCACTCATCTGCATGAGTGTCATGAAGTTTGTCACTTCTGACTTGAGCAGTATGACGTTGGCTTTAAAGAAGTTTTTTACAGAGGTTTCTTTACTGAGGTGTGGGGGTGGGATGTGGATGTCAAGGCTGATTTGCTTATGGTCAGACCTGACCAATGAGGGTGTGACCAGTGGTGTGGAGCATCTATCTCCCATGTTGGTAATGACCAGGTTTAGGATATTGGAGCCCCTGGTGGGACAATGGATTAGTTGATCCAGGGCATTGCAATTTATGAATTCCAGGAACCATTGGGAAAAGGTGGTGGTACCCGAGTAGTTTTCCCAGTTAATGGCAGGGTAGTTGAAATCACCCAGTATTAGGGTGTTTGGTTCTATCTTAATATTTTCCAGTATGCTTAGAAAGGTGTAGTGAGAATCTTGGGGCATGGTGGGGGATCTGTAGCAAGCGACAATTTGGATAGCAGTCTTACCTAGTGTTAGTTGCACCTGGAGAATTTCAGATGCATTGTGTTGGGTAACTAACCTGGAGGTGTGAATATCCTTGGTGAATATGGACACTCCTCCACCTTTAGTGTTTCAGTCTTGGTTTGGTGGCTGAAAAGTGTGGTAGGAGTTGTATCCTGGTATTGCAGGGGTGCTCTCTGGAGCCTTGAACCAGGTCTCAGTTACTGCACAGATATCGATGTTCTCCATTTTCAGAAGTGACTCAAGAGAGTGCATTTTGAGGTTTAGACTTCTAGCACTGAGTAGCATTACCTTCAGATTTTGCATGTTTGTATCTGTTATGGTGGTGGTTTTGTCCTTTGAACCTTGCCTAAAAAAGGCACTATAGGGGTGGCAAGAGCTTTAGCCAGTAACCTGAATCCCAGGGGTGACAGGTGCAGACCATCTCTACAAAGCATCGTGGTTTGTCGATCATGTCGTCCCTGGCAGACAGATACTGGATCCCCTATGAATGACGCCAGAAGCTTAGCCAATTGTTGAAGTCAATCATTTTGTCCTTATACTGTGGTATCACTCTGGGCGAAGGCAGGATGCTACTCAGGGTGGGGGTCATACCTGCCTGGGCCACATGATCAGAAAGCTCTTCCATGTCTCTCTTCATGTAGTCCAGGGAGGTACATCTCAAGTCATTAACTCCAACATGGACAATGACAGAGCCATATTTGTACTTGTTGTGGAGTGACTTGAGTGCATGCTTTATGTGGCAGATCCTGGCACCCAACAGGCAGCTGACTGTAATTTTCTCCTTGTTCAGTCTGGTGAGTGGGACATAAGTGTGCCTG
Source organism: Protopterus annectens (assembly GCF_019279795.1). Lineage (NCBI taxonomy): Eukaryota > Metazoa > Chordata > Ceratodontiformes > Protopteridae > Protopterus > Protopterus annectens. Next base: position 704,827,026 of record NC_056745.1, on the reverse strand, counting down.
ACTATAGAGTCACCTATGACTAAAGTATTGGGTACACTGTCTTGACTTAGGGGCTGTTGTTGAGTGGCACACTGGTTTTGTGAGCTGTGTGTCAATTTGGTTGTGACTGGTGTTTGTTTGCATTTCAACTTCGGAGGTCCTTGTTGCTTGGGCAGGTTAATGTTAAGGGCCACCGCATATGTGTGTTTAGTGTTGTTATGTGTGGGTGTTGATGGTGTGGGTTTTAAATGGCTATGTGTTGCTTGGGGTGTAGTGCAGGTGTTAACCTTCTCCTCTTGACTGTGTAGCACAATCTTGGCTAGAGAGAGCTTTGCTTCCAGTTTGGCTATGTAAGTGCATCTCTCACAGGTTGTAGTGTTGGGTGGTAGGTGGAGAGGGCTGTCTGTGTATGAGGCAATTGCTGCATTGCCCCAGTATTTCCAGATTCACCAGGTGGACAGGAGAAATCACCGGAAGTTAACCCTTGGACATGCCTGTTTAGGTGCTTTTTTTGTAAAGTATAAGAGCTGTTTTCCCTTACCTTTGCCAGGTACTTTGTAATTATAGGCTGTTTAGTGCCTACAATTAATTTCTCCTTAATAACAAGGAGAGTTGAGTGCTTGTATCAGTTTAAGGCTTCCTAGTGCTTTTCAGCAGGTTCTAGAGACTTTCCTGCACCTGGAGTAGTTTAACAGTAGCCCTGCGGTGCTGCGCGATGCGGAAATGTGCAAACACATGCGTTTTTAAGCCAGAAAGTTGAAAGAGATATAAATCAGCCCAAAATGGCTAATAAAATTACAACTGTACATGTCCCACTGTTGCAGTATTCTAATCAGATGGGTTTTCACCACAGATGCCAGGATACCAAAGCCTAAAAACCTTCCACTGAGCCATATGTCTGATGTATGACCTCAGCATGTAAGCATAAGAGTACATAAGTGGATGTATGAGCATGCATCCTCAGACTATCACCAAGCTAGCAGCCTGAAGACATCTGGAAAGAAAATAGTCCGCTAAGAGAGGAAATGCAGGGAAAAGGGGAAGACATCTCTCAGTCTTACAGGCTGCCAAACCAGAAAGCAGAAGAAAAAGGGATAAAAAAAGATCTGAATGAGGGGATGGGGGGACGGAAAATGGGTTTTCCAAGTGCAGAACTTGAGAATGGAAGAAGTTGCTGGTTCGAAAGAAAAGCTTTTCCAGCACATAGATGACATCTCAAGGGGAAGGTAAAGGATTCCTATGAGGACTTAAGTGAAGGACTATTTTTAACAACCACTTGACCTCAAGTGTGAACATCAGAGAAGCGTTAAGAGGAAGACAGGAAGAAAAAAACTAAAATGTGGGCTTTGATAGGGGAATATGATAAACTGCCTTTCATGAGTTTACAAAAGAAAGACACAATAGTAATAACCTCACCATTTTATTGGGTCCTGATTTTTAGCTTGACAACAGACTGAAAATATCTTCCATGTGGCTATGTAGAATTTTTGGGTAGGAGGTATCCTTGTGTCTTGGAGAACCTGAAGCACATCCTCAGAAAACTGGTGTCAAACTGATTGGAAGCCTATCATTCATAAGGTTAGGTTAATGGATAATACATTGGAATGAAGCAATGAACCTTTCTGTTGTGCAAGCAAGTCTATTTTGTGAGTTAGTTTGTAGTGATAGCCTGTGGCTAAAAGATAGTGAAGGCGGACCAATGCTGCCTTGGCCAAAAGGGGAGCCACCAGCAAAATTCTTAGTTTTTCCTTTCAGATTTTGAGTAAGACTTTTGGGAGCGGAGGCAGTAGATGGTGGGCATAAATAAACCTTCATATCCACTGAAAGACAAAGCACATGTCCTCCAAGCTTGGGAGCATGAAATCCTTGTACAAAAAAGAGGGAGCTGTTTGTTATTTATCAAGGCAAAAAAAAAAAAAAAAAAAGAATACCTCCAACAGGAAAACAATGGGAACTTTCTTAAACAGCAAACGTTCAAAAAGAAATAAAAAGAAGTCCCAACAGCCAAGGAGGTTGAAGTAAAACTAATTTAACACAGTAAGTGCTTTCAAACACAAAGTTCTTTGTCAGACTGAATAAGATATTCTGATGGTGTTATCTTTGTTTATTTATCAAGGCAAATAAATCTGTCGGTGGTGTACCCCCATTTGTGGACTGTATCAATGAAGACCTCACTACTGAGCATCCATTATTGGGGGGGGTGTCATCTGTTGACCTGCTGAGGGAGACTTGTGCAGATTGTCTCAGCTTAGGAAAAAGCTATCAAGGCAAACACAATCTGCACAAGTGGTGAGATCTAGTCCATCCTTGTTTATGTATCACATGACTGTTATGTTGTCTGTAAATACCTTCAGAGCAGTGGTGCACAACCTTTTTTGGGGAGGGCCACTACACAACTTCTTAATGCACCTGCAGGCCACCTCAAAACATAGTAAGTCATTACGAGTTAACAATAGGTACAGGTGACTGGCATTTTTACTTAATAGGTTCATAGGTTATTACTAGGCTAACTGCCCTTGCAAGCCATTGTAAACCTAGTCAATTATCCCTTGTGAGACTCAAACCCTGCACCTTGTGTTTGTAAGGCAAACACCTTAACCATTAGGACACCCTCCCAACATCACATGACATCACATTTCATGACAGCAGTCATGAAATTGCCTGTTTTCTACATCAACTTTGCATTTAACTTTATTCTGGCTTGCAGCCATGACTTATTACAAACTCTTGCAGAAAGTTACTACTGTTTACTGACAACAAGTTATAAACAACAAAGAATAGTTACTTCCACAGTAAAAATTAGAGGTATGCGCAACTGCAGTCAATTAAGTAAGCATGTGCTGGAAAGTTTGCGTGACTGGAGTAAGGCATAGCATTTTTTTCACTTTTTTTTTTAATTTTTGGTTACTCTCTGGGGGTCGGATGGTGTTGCCTCGAGGGCCAGATTTGGCCTTGTGCACCACTGCTTTAGAGGTCCCCGCTTCCAAAGATTTGATCAAACGCATTTCTGTGAATTTGTGCAGAGCTGATAGATCTAAATTCTCCTGGCTGTGTGCAGAGTTGGAATCTCTTTCCATCTGATAGTCAACGGGTCTATCAAGAAGTTATGTACTCACCATAATGTTCGATGTATGTAGTCCATCTCGCCTTACATTCTTACCCCTAGGTTCGGAGCCGAACCTTGGCTCCAACTCAGCCATACTCTAGCTCAAAGTCTTCAAGTGGCTTGTGGCTAAGAGGTATCTCATCATGCAACAGGCCCATTCCCCAGATCTTGTTTGCTGCAAGCGCGCGCGCACACACACACACACACACACATACTGGGAAGAACAAACCCAACCAAAAGGACCACTGACACCTAGAGACTATACCTCCACATCCTCAAGGAAGGAGTAGGAGGGGAGTTAGTAAGAATGTAAGGCGAGATGGACTACATACATCAAACGTTTGATGTTATGTAGTCCAATCTCGCCTTCATTCTTACCCGTTGGACAGCGTCCCTAGCACCTTGACTTTAAGTGGCTCAGTGAAAAATACTCTTGAGCACTGTGGAACCAAAGGAAGATCTGCCTCTAGAGACCAGAACTAATCTATAGTGACTAATAAAAGTATGAGGCGAAGCCCATGTTGCTGCAGCACAAATAACATCCATAGACATCCTAACCTGAAATGCAGTAGAGGTAGCCACAGATTGTGTAGAATGAGACTTCACTTTAAAGGGTAATTCTTTGCCATTGGAACCATAAATAAATGAGATGCAATTGGAGATCCAGTGAGACAAAGTTACTTTAGAGACAGGAACCCCAAGTCTAGCGTCTGAAAACGAGACAAACAGTTGATCTGATTTCCTGAAATCTTTTGTCCTATGTAAAGAGAAACGCAATTGTCTATGAACATCTAGCTGATGAAACAAATTCTGCCTTGTTAGAAAATTCAGGAAAAAACACAGGCAACTCGATGGATTGGTTGATATTGACAACAGAAGCAACCTTTGGAATAAAAGAAGGATTGGTTCTTAAGGAGACCCAGTCTTTGTGAATCACCAAATAAGGTGGCTTAATCGATAAAGCTTGGAGCTCAGAGACCCGCCTAGCTGAAGTTATGGCTACCAAAAATACTGTCTTCCATGACAAGAATTTTAGGTCACACATAGTTGTGGGCTCAAAGGGAGACGAGGTGAGCTTCTGTAAAACAAAACTGAGGTCCCATGGCATTACTGGAATCAAGACTGGAGGTCGAAGTAGCATTGTCCCTTTCAAAAAGACCCTACAAAGCCTATGAGCCATAAGGTTGGGCTCATTAGCAACGTGAAAGGTAGAAATCGCTGACAATTGCACTTTAATGGTTGCTGCAGCTGATCCCTGACTGAACAATTGAGAAAGAAATTCTAATATTGCCAAAATAGGAGCTGTATAAGGATCAATACGTATTTCATGGGCCCAAATGGAGACTCTCTTCCACTTACTGGAATAAATCTTCCTGGTAGAAGGCGTATGGGAAGAAGACAGAATGTGGACCACTTCCGGGGAAAAATCATGAAACCTGACTAGGGACGGAACTGGAGCAGCCAAGCTGTCAACTTGAGGGTCTGGATGGAGGGATGGAACTGTCCTGACATATGAGTCAGCAGATCTGGATCTGGGTCCAGAATCCAGGGATCGTCCATTAGATAGGGTTGAAGGAAGGGAAACCAAATCTGACGAGGCCAGTGTGGGGCAATCAGGATCATTTTGCTTCCCAAAGACTGTGCTTTCTGAATGACCCTTTGATATCAGAGGAAACGGTGGAAAGGCATAGAGAAGACCAGAGAGCCAATTGTGAACCAGAGCGTTCCTGGGTGTCTCCCCCTCTGGGTGAAGTAGCTGCTGCATTTGGAATTGAGGGGGCTGGCAAATAGATCGCAGCAAGGCTGACCCCATCTGTGGAATATCTTCTCCGCAACATATTTGTTCAGGGACCACTCGTGAGGCATTAGGATAGTTCTGCTCAGCCTGTCAGCAATCACGTTGGACTTCCCCAGTATATGCGGTGCAACTAGAAAGCGTTGGGAAGACACTGCCCACTGCCAAACTCGAAGTGTCTCTCTGCAAAGGGGGTATAATTTGGTTCCTCTCTGCTTGTTCAGATACCATACCACTGACATGTTGTCTGAGTGGATTGCAATTGTCCCTAGAGGGAGAAAGCTCTGAAGTGCTTGCAACACTAATAGCACTGCTCTCATCTCCAAGACATTGATATGCAAATGGGTCTCGTGATCCTGCTACGTGCCTTGAACTGTCCTGCTGAGATAATGCCCCCCCACCCGATCTGGGAGGCATCCGTGGTCACCGTGGCAACTGGAGAAGATGGCACAAAAGGCTTGCCCACGTTGAGATTGCTGGCCTGAAGCCACCAGCGTAGATCCTGTTTGCACGTGTCCATAATCAGAATAGAATGGGACAGTGGAAGATACTGTAGTGACCACTGGGCGAAAAGCAGCCACTGAAGAACCCTCATGTATAGTCTGGCAAGAGGAACTAGCATGATCCTGGCAGCCATGGTCCTTAACTTGAGGACCAGTTTTGCCTTGACCTTCCTCAATGGTAGTAAGGCGTAGACCTACTGTTGTAGAGCCTGAATTCTCTCTTCTGGTAAGAAGGCCCTCATGAGCACCCTATCAAGTTCAGCGCCAATAAAAGTGACACACTGCGAGGGTAACAAGGCAGAATTTTCCCAATTTAGAGCAATTCCTAACCTTTGGCACAGTGTAATGGTGGCGTCCCTGGTCTGTAACAGTCAGAAAGGAGCCAGTTGTCCAGGTATGGAAACACCTGGCATCCCTGACGTCTCAAGTGAGCCATTACCACTGCCATGCATTTGGTGAACACCCTAGGGGCTGTGGTGAGACCAAAGGGCAGGGGGGTAAAACTGAAAATGACTGGCTCCCAGCTGGAAGCGTAGATGACTTCTTGATGCCCAGTCCATCTTGATATGGTAGTAAACATCTTAGAGGTCGATGGAGCACATCCACACATCTTTCCCTAACAGAGGGAGTACTGACTGTAAGGTGACCATGTGGAACTTGGACTTTTGTACATATAGGTTCAATCGGCTGAGATCCAAGATGGGTCTCAGGTCCCCTATTCTTTTCGGCACCAAAAAGAATCTGGAGTAAGTCCCTAATCCTACTTGGTCTGCGGGGACAGGCTGTATGGCTCTCTTTGAAACCAACCTTTTTATTTCTAAAGTTGCAGAATCCCTTTGACTCGGGGGAATGTCTGGAATTCTCTTGGTTGGCGGGGGAGGAGAAGAGGAGGGAATATGATAATCTCTGGAAATTATCTTTAAAACCCACTGATGTCTTGCCAGGCTTATGGGAATAAAGAAATGCGACCCCCGACTGGCTCCAGAGATGCACAGTGGGGCCTCCTTTCAGGAGCGCTGGTAGGGAGAACCGCCCCCTGGTTACGCTAGTCTCCTCTGCCTCTAGGGTGGCATCTACCTGAATTTCCACCCCCTTCCCTGCCTCTGGAGGGGGAATCACTTTGTGCATCCTGAAAAAACCTCTGCAACATCCTGAACCACATTTTCCCACCCTTCTGACCCTTGGGGTAAGGTCTAGAAGGCATGGAAAAATGGACTCCCTGGCAGACAAGGCTTTTCCTTCCTGCTTGCACCTAGTGAGAGTGTCCTTCACCTTGGTTCCGAATAATGATGAACCGTCAAATGGGGCATTGGTGAACGCAGACTTAAAGGCCTCTGTGAAGTTACACAGGCACATCCAGGAGTGTCTCTTAAGAGCGACTCTGGAACCCGCTGCCCTGCTTGCTCCATCAGCTGCATATGAGATCAGCCTCATGGAGGAGATGGTAATGTAATTTAGAGTAGACATCTGTGCACTGACCTTCTGTGCCACGGCATCAGAAATGTTACCCTGTAGAGAATCTCCTAGCTCTTTTAGGAGATCTCTCTGGAGCCTTGTAAAATGTGTCAAGTAGTTCACTGGCCGCAGAGTAAACACCGCTGAGGTAAACACATGCTTCCCATACCTGTCTATGGCCTGGGACTCCTTGTTAGGCGGATGGATGGTAGACGAAGTTTCAACACGTTCCTTTTTGGTGGCTGCTGCCACCACCATGGCATCTACTGGAACGCCTTTTGTCAGATATTCCTTGTCTGTGGGAGCAGGCAAAAACTTATTGGGTCTCCTAGGGACCGGTTCCACAGTGTCGGGAGTTTCCCCACACCTTTCGTCAGAAGAGATCTAGTAGCTCATCGAAAGGAGGAGACACCCAAGAGGCGGAAGGTTGAGACCCGAAAGCCTTCAGGAACACACACTCCTCATCAGAAGGGGATTTGGAGGGCCAGCCGCCTCTCTGCTTCAAGATCTCCAGGATATCTGAAAAAGAGATCTTCAGAAGATGACTTGGGGGACCCCTCTGACTCCTTGAAGTGGGTGTCCGACATGAGAGACTCATCCGGGGAGTCGACGTGTTTCCTCTTACACAATTGCTTTCTGGCAGGCTCCTCAGGCAAAAACTCTGGGGAGACGTCAGAAAGTTGGGGACTACTCATGGAGGTATCCTGAGACCTTGGGTCTCTGCTGTCCATGGATAGAGGGTGATCTGAAACTGAAACGGGTGCCGGAGGGGGCAGAGTGTCGGTGCCGTAGGATGCAGCTGATGTCCTGGCCAGCATGCTCCTCATAACTTCGAAGGCTGATCCCCCCCAGCTCCAAAGATTGACTAACCATAGAGGATACAGTAGTAGACCTTGGCACCGAGGAGATGAGGTCCGAAACAGATGTCGGGTCCAAGCTCATCCAAGCCGAAGCACCGAGAGGAAGGCTCTGAACCGATGAAGATCGATCTGAGCCCTCCCCTTCGGGTCTGACCGAGGAACTGTGGACCCTCGACCCCATGGACGGAACCGACGGGGACAGAGTGGAAATTGGAACTGAGAGGCCAGGTGAAGCTACTGGAACCGACCTAACAGCACCCGATGGAACCGACAACTCTGGGTCCAAGGGCCGAGAAAGGCTCAGAAGAGGAACAACAAACTATGAAGGGGCCATGGTCTCCGGAGCCGAATGGGTCGGAGTCGAAATCAATTTGGCCAGCACCAATGACTGAAGCAGTTTCTTCACCACTATCAACGTCCCCATCAGAAAGGGACCTGGAGGATATAGTTGGAGATCTGGATCTCCCTACAGAGGGAGACTGAGGTGAAGGAGAACCCGGTGGAACAACTGGAGACCGGATCTGAACCAAAATATCCGTGAAAGGCTGTGAGCCGATACAGACTTAGTCAATACATCACCTTCTGTTGGCACTGAAGCCAATGGAGCCAAAGAAGGAGAAGCTGCTCTAGCAACTTTCTCTGGCAGCTCCGAAGAAACAGACGGAGCCAGAGAGCGCGTCTTAGCAGTCTTTTTGTCCTTTTTAGCTGGAGAGGATATGGTACTGGAAGACTTAGCCAAGGCTTCCTTGAAGGAGTGTTTAAGCAGTCCTTTCAGATGAGCTTGTTCTTCCTCTCCTGTAGCACGTGGGGACTGATAGAATGACAAAACAAGCAGGACTCTTGGAGGTGAATAGCCCTCAAGTAGTACACACACGGAGTGCCCATCAGTCAAAGACATTTTATTGTTGCATTCAATACACTTCTTAAAGTCCAAAGGCCTGTGTTCCTTAGACATGCTGTATAAGGAATACACACATACAGACCAGCTGCAAAACCACATATACACACAAAAAACTTAACGAAACCCCCACGTGGGAAACTAGAGCCTCTAACTAAAAATGGCCTACTAACCGACAGGAACAAAAACTACAGGGAGGACTAGGTCCTCTAATTTAAATGGACCTAGCCTGGGGGAAATAAAGGCAGGATAACACCACTATAAGATACACATCCTGACCCCACCCCCTGTGCAGAAAACCACAGTGAAAAACTTCTCTAAAGCAAATTTCACACTCCTCAAAACCGAGGCAGAATCCTTCAAAGCCCCCGGGCCTGTGGAAAATACGGCCCAGACTGCAGAATCCTTTATAAACGCATTCTATGAACACCTTCAGGAATGCATGGATCATGCGATCCCAATAAAAACCAAGACCCAATCCTCCAAAGGCAGACGTCCTCTCTGGTGGACCCCAGCCATAAACAAACTATACAATAGAAGGAGGAAGCTACTAAATGATAGAGCAAAATCTCAAAAAGGGAAGGCATCACTGATCAGTATTAGCATAAAACTACGGGCACTCATAAAATTGTCTAAGGCCAGCTTCGAGAGAAAAATTGCACAGGACACTAAGGATAATCACAAGGCTTTCTTTAGTTATGTTAGGAACCTGGGTGGTAATTCCCAGATATGCTCAGAATTAGTCCAAAATGACAAAAAATACACTGAACCCACAGACATTGCCAACATCCTAGCTGACAGGTTCAGAGCAAACTCCCCCCCCCCCACCAAAATGGCAAATATCTATCCCAGCAGAGTGCTGCCCCCCTGACATCTCAGATGCTCAGGTAAGAGCCGCCCTCTCCAAAGCAAAAAACACAGCATCAATGGGATCAGACGGTGTCCCGGGCTGCGTCCTACATGAACTCCAAGAAGAGCTAAACCCAAACATAAAACTACTGTTCAATCTCAGCCTTACTACAGGATATGTGCCCAAAGAGTGGCGTACAGCAACAGTGGTCCCTCTCCATAAAGGTGGTGCCTCAACGGATCCTGGAAACTATCGCCCATAAGCCTGACTAGCTTGGTCTGCAAAGCTATGGAAAGGATCATCATGGACCTCATAAATAAAGATATTGGGGACCTACAAACACTGGATCCTACCCAGTTCGGCTTTGTTAAGGGCAGATCCTGCCTCTTAAACCTGGTTGATTTCTTTGAAACAGTCACCAAGGCCATTGACGAGGGAAGGTGGTCCACACAGCCTACCTGGACCTCGCAAAGCCTTCGATACAATACCCCACTGGCATTATAGATAAGCTCACCAGCTTAAATATAAACCCCTATGTCACTAGATGGATTGCAAACTGGCTCAAGGACAGAACCCACATGGTTAGAATTGCTGGACCCATGTCAGACTCCAAACCAGTTACAAGTGGTGTCCCACAAGGCTCAGTCCTGGGACCTCTCTTGTTCGGTATATATTTCTCGGAGGTACAGGCCAACACGGAAGGACTGTGGCTGACCAAGTTCGCAGATGACTGCAAACTGGGCGCCATAATCGACTCTCCAGCCGACACAAGCATCCTCCAAAGGGCTTCATAGAAACAGACAACTGGTGCCAGAGCCATGGCCTCAAGCTAAATGCCAAAAAGTGTATAGTCATCCCTTTGGCAAAACAAAGTGCCCACAAATTACCACATAGGTGGTAATCCATTAAGTACAGAAGAAGTAATTAGGGACTTGGGGACCCAAGTTGATAGCAATCTCTCATTTGACAACCACATAGCCAAAGTGGTTAGAAAAACATTTTATATAGCCCACCTAATCATGAAGGGATTCACATCTAGATCAGGGAGGTCATCGTGCCTATTTACTCATCCCTCATCAGGCCCATAATTGAGTACAATGCCCCTTTTGGGATGTACCTTACCAGACACCTGCAGCAACTGGAAAGACCCCAAAAGTACCTCACCAAGAGGATCAAAGGGCTCAAACAGATGCCATATGCTGCCCGGTTAAAGAAACTCCAGCTCTACTCAGTGGCATACCGCCTGTTCAGAGGCGATCTGTGCCTGATGTATAAAGCCATGTCCAACCCAGAATTAATGGACATGCTGCACCTCAGAAAATCCAAATCCCATCGAGCTACGCGAGAGACTTGAACCTCAGCACTGAAATAAATAGGACATGCTGGAGGGACAGATTCATAACCCAGAGGCTCCCTTCACTCTGGAATAAAATCCCAGTCCAGGTTAGGCAGAGTCCCTCATTGACTCTCTTCAAGAGGAATCTTGATGAGTGGATGGGAGATCGTAGGTTTACCCCGGGTATCACTTCTGTGTCACTGTTAGACAGAGGCACAGTATACTAACCTCAAAAAAGGGCATAGCAAAATAAATTTAAAATGGGTGGCGAAAGCCAAACACGTTCTGGCTAGGCGTATAAATGCCCTAGGGCAGATAGCCTAGTATGAACCTATGAACCTATGAACAAGTAACAGAAGCACAACTCAAAGAGACCACACGGAAAACAATGGGGAGGACTAGGTCCTCTAACTGAAACGGGCCTAGCTCGTGGGAAGAAAGGGAGTGGACGGAATACCCAAAAAACGGCCAACAAAAAAGGCCACACAACCAGCCAGAGACACACACACACACAGTAGCTATGAAAATAGCTTTTTAGATCAACAAATATCCAAAACGTTAGAAAAAAGTATACTTAGTCACGGCCAAAAGCGAGACCACGTCTGAGCGTAATGAGCAGCAAACGAGATCTGGAGAATGGGCCTGTTGCATGATGGGATACCTTTTAGCCACAAGCCAATTGAAGACTTTGAGCTAGAGTATGGCCAAGTCATAAGAATGAAGGTAAGATTGGACTACAACATATTATGTTGATGAACATTTAAATGTTCGATCATATGGTCGACACCATATGATCGAACATTTAAATATTCGAACGTTTCAACAGAAATCTCCGTACAGTGCGGAAATGGAAGTTTTCCATTGTCTGCACTGTAGTGCGATTTCGGAGTTGGTATATTTAAAGAGTGGGGGGTGTGGGTGCAGCCCCCCACATTGGGGGTGCAGGGGTGCTTGCCACCCCTGCTTATCCTTTCAGGCAGGTTTTTTCTGTTTTTTTTTTTTTTATTTGATTTTCGAACTTTTAAGAGTTCGAAGATATGGTGTCGACCATATGGTACTCGAACTTTTAAAAGTTTGATGATCTGATATAGACCCATTACAAACTGATAAGCAAACTTTTTGCAACTCAAGTTGTAATGAGCTGTATTTATATATTTGCTATATTGTATCTGTCATTTGTTGTGTCTCCACTGTGTTTGTTTCTCAGGGTCGCTCAGAAGTGAGTTTCAGGTAGGGGGATGAGCCAGACCATCTTAGCTGTGAGGTGTATTTTCTGTGTTTGCACTTCCAGTACAAACTGCATTTCTGTGAATTTGTGCAGAGCTGATAGATCTAAATTCTCCTGGCTGTGTGCAGAGTTGGAATCTCTTGCATCTGATATTCCAGACTGATAAGTAAACATTTTGCACTGTGCTGTATTTATATATTTGCTTTATTATTTATATATTTGCTGTATTGTATCTGTCCTTTGTTGTTCTGTCTGCACTGTGTTTGTTTCTCATGGTAGCTCAGAAGCTAGTTTCAGGTGGGGGGTTGTTGAGTTATTCCAGCATTTTCGAAACTGCAGTCCATGGACCTCCGGGGATCCATACAAAACATTCTAGGGGTCCGTGGAAAAAGAAAATTGCACCGCTAACCACCATCAACTTAAAAAAAAAAAAAATGAAAAAGACTTCCCTGTCTGTAGCTAAGCTGCTTAATTTCTGCTTTTGTGGCTAAACAGCTGCTTGCCCTGAGTTTTTAGACAAGGTAACAAAGATAAACTTCTGCGTTTGCAGCTGACACTGAGCAGCTGCTCACTTGCCCTGTATTTTTTGTCTGGCAGTTAGAACTTGGAGGGAAATTTAAACAACTCTTCTGTTCCCTCCAAGTAAGGTCCTGGATTTATGATGGCTGCTGCTAATGAAAATTACTGCCAAGGTGGCAATGACAATCTTGTGGAAAGACCCTGCCCTGAAGGTATTTATATTTTAATCCACGCTTAAATAAAAAGCAGTGCAGTTGAGAGGGTAGCTATCAACCATCCAGATTTGTGCCTCATTTGGTCAGTTTCTCATAAAAGTTTGTTTCCTGACAAATCCGTGGTCAATTGTTTTACACTGAAGATAGAAAATAATAGTCGATGTTTGCGCTTTAGACTTCATATCCTTCAGAAAATTCATACTAATGCAAAACCTGTGGTTCTGTCAACTTTCTAAGTTTGAAAAAGCAACATTTAAAATGTGTCCTTAGTTTTGACCCTCTGCTTCCCACCCCATTATGACAAGCTTTATCCAGATTTTTTGTGCTGAAGAGGTTGAGAAGTACTGTGTGTGTGTGTGTGTGTGTGTGTGTGTGTGTGTGTGTGTGTGTGTGTGTGTGTGTGTGTGTGTGTGTGTGTGTGTGTGTGTGTGTGTGTGTGTGTGTGTGTGTATAAAGAGGGAGAGAGGCAGATAGGGGTGTGCGCGCGCACGTGTGTGTGTGTAAAGAGGGAGAGATACAGACAGCTGTGTGTGCGTGTGTGTGTATAAAGAGGGAGAGAGGCAGATAGGTGTGTGTGTGTGTGTGTATAAAGAGGGAGAGAGGCAGATAGGTGTGTGTATAGAGGGAGGCAGGCAGGCAGATAGGTGTGTATGTGTGTGTGTGTGTGTGTGTGTGTGTGTGTGTGTGTGTGTGTGTGTGTGTGTGTGTGTGTGTGTGTGTGTGTGTGTGTGTGTGTGTGTGTGTGTGTGTGTGTGCAAGAAAATGGTTTGAAAACAAATCTCTTTTACTAGCAATGTCATTAGCTTTGAATTTCACCACTTTTCTTCTAGACTCTTAGTGAACATTTCACTTAAACATTTGTTTCTTTCCTGAAACTATTTCTCATTAGAAGTGACTCTTGAAATTATAATGGACTGACTTTTCATTATATTTCCATCACATAGCAGGAGTAACAGACTTGAGCATGTGAATAAGCAAGCAATAATGCCCGACAGGGTGTGTGTTAATGTGTAATTAATGCCCACCCAGGGGTGTTATGAGGTCCGATGCTGCAAGCGGAGGGCCTCTACACCACTGGAAGGACGTTTTAATTACACATTAACACACACCCTGGAGGGCATTTCTATGCTTAGAGAACAGGGTCTCTGTAAAATTGTTGTGTTTTACTTACTTATTTTTTTATTTTTGATGTAAAATAGTTCCTCCACCTAATGCTTCATACTTGCTGTAGTATATGTTAATGGTTTTGGAGGAAGCATTTTAAACCCAAAATATAACACTTTAAAAAAATCCAGGTATTTATTTTTTTTTGGTCTCTTACTCCTAAAATGTTTCATAGGATCACAGGAGGTTACTAGGCTAATGGCCCTGGAGCCCTTACAAGCACAGACAAGAGTTTAGCCCCAAAAAGAAACTGCAGTTTGCACCTGTCGCCCCTGTCAATGAGGGAACACAGTTGGAATCCCTGGGATAAATTTGTGGTTTCTCATCCACTCATCAAGGTTGCACTTGAAGACTGTCAGCAAAATGCTCTGTTTGATGTGTATGGGAAGTCTGTTCCAGAGATGGGGCAGCCTCTGGTAGACAAACCTGTGTCTCCAGCAGGTTTTATTGATGTTGCATATTAGATTGAGGCTTTTTGAGCGGGTAGTGGGTGAGGAGTTAAGACTTACAGATATGAAGCATCTCTAGTAGAGCAGGGTCCAAGATTGCCTTGTAGGTGAGACACAGATCACCCCTGAGCAATCTGTACAATACCGAGTAGAGTGATAGTGATTCGAGCCTGTCTGCATAGGAAAGGTGTTGGAGGCCATAGATTCTCTTAGTGAGGTATTTCAGTGGCCTTTCCAGTTGGTGCAGAAGTTTGGAGAGGTACATCCTAAACGGAGCGTTATACAGAATTATTGGGTATAGACAGGCAACCTTTTTTCTAGATGCCATACCTTTACTTATGAAATGAACCAAGTAAAGGGCTTTTCTGACCACTGCCGCTACATGATGGAATGAAGCCTGTACTTAGGCTGTGGCTAAACAGGGTGCTCAATGGCGAAGTGAGTTTTTGCTGGAGATGGTGCAGAACACATCCTGGGATACTATCAGGTCCCATGAAAGCCGTGTACTTTGCCTTGGATAGGGCCTGTAACACTTGATTTATGGAACTATGAGGTGCGGGACAAGTATCGGGGATGTCGAAAAGGCTTTTGTGGGAGGGACAGGGGGTGAGTTTGCACTGAACCTATCTACTAGCAGGTCGGCTAAGTCAACAGGATCAGTGTAAGTGATACTGTTATGCACTAATTCGGAACACACCTGGGCTTTGCCACGGAGATTCCTGCTGTAACTGAAGAAGACTTTACAGCTTCCCTTTGTTATATAGGCTAGTTTTGATTCATAACTGGCCTTCACTAGTGATCTAATTTGCTTGTTGAGGCTAAGGAAAGAGTTTTTCCAGTTTGGAATTTGTTCCTTTTTACCCTTGGACAACAGTTTCTTCCTTTTGTTGTAAAGCCTGTTGATAGAAGATGTCCACCAAACAGGTTTGTGTTTCCTTGAGGAGCAGGTTTTAGTTCTACTGGGTATGACTGAGTCCATGCAGTTGTACAGGTGCTTGTATACTGCATTGGTGTACAATTCAGCATAGCTGTCTGCATTCTCTGAGGGTGGTGGTGGTGTGAAGCTACAGATACCCTCCCTTAGGAGGTGATTACTGGGGGGGGGATAGAAACTTTGAATGAGACAGTCCAATGATCTGCTCTCACCAGGGAAGAACATACTATGGGAGTGGTGCAGCGGTTGCTCATGTTGGTAAGAACCAAGTCCAGAATGTTACCTGATGAATTTGACGAATCGTTGAGAGAGTGCATTAGTGCAAGAATAGTTCACCCAGTCTATGGTGGGGTAGTTGATGTCACCAAGGATCAGGGTGTTAGGGGGTACCTTGATGGAGTCAAGTAGATGCAGGTAAAAGGAGTGGGTGTCCTGAATCATGGAGGGGGGTCTATAGCTACATATAACTTGGAATGGTGCCTTGCCAACTGCCAGTTGTACCTGAAGTAGCTCCAGTGCATCATGCTGACAAACCAATCTGGAGGTGCGTCTGTCCTTAATGAAGATGGAGACACCACCACTCTTAGTCTTCCCGACCTCATTTTGGGGTCAGAATGTGTGGAATGAGGTATAGCCTGGTAAGGCAGGGGTGCTGTCCGCAGTCCTGAACCAAGTTTCTGTGACCATATAGACATCAGCATCTTCCAGCCCAAGGAGGGCTTCCTGTGAGTCCATTTTCAGGTTAAGGCTCCTTGAGTTAAGCAGCATAACCTTCAATTTGCTTTTTGACAGTTCTTTTATGTTGGAAGGTTAATGCTGTTTGGTGTATTCCCAGTCAACGGAGACAGAAGTTAATAAATAATGACGTACGTATGAGTTTCAGAGTTTTATTTCCTTCAGAAAATTTATGCTAACACAAATCCTTTTAAGTAAGTAAGTTTGTAATTTTATAAGAGAAATAATTAAAATCTGTTCTTATTTTTGAGACTCTGTTCCCCTTTTATTTTAGGTTTTATCCAGATGTCTTCAGCTGTAGGTTCCAGAAGTATGCAAGCCTCTTTGCTGCTGCCAGTGGTATATCTCACTCACACACACACTTTTGCTTCAGAAAATGCATGCTAACACAGATCATTTAAAATATGTTTCTATTTTGAGCCTTTGTCCCATTTATTTTGGGTTTATGTAGATACCTTGATCTAAGAAGCATACCTCACAGCTGTACATATTTTTGCAGAATGCCCAAATTTTTGCCTCATATTTTTGGTCTGTTCCTCATAAAAAAATTTATCTTCTGACAAACCACTGGATGATCTAAAGCTTAAAGTCTCTAAGTAAATGACATGCATTTGAGTTTCAGAATTCATATCCTTCAGAATACACTTGCTAACAGAAATCTTGTTCTTTTAGTAACTTTCTATGTTTTAAGAGCAATATTTAAAATGCGTTTCTATTTCTTAGCATTTGTCCCCCATTATGTCAGGCTTTGTCCAGATTTCTTGTGCTAGGAGGTTGACAGGTACATCTAAGAGGTTGAGAGGTAGGTAATACTGCTGCTGCTGCCAGAGGTCACTACCAGGGGATCGTTCGATCGCTTTCACACTTCAGTCTCTATCCCTCTCACACACACACACAGTCCCTCTGCTTTCACGCATGTATTCACTCACACACAGAAACATTTGCAAAGTTTTTAGCTTTAGTTGCAGCTACTGAGCATTGGGAGCAGCTACTTTGAGCTTACAGCACTCCGGTCAATTAAGACTTTCACACCATTGCTTTTACTTGCGGACTGACTTCATCTGACTGTAAGGTTTTACCTCATTGGAACTGTTAGTTTGTTACAGGCTGTGTTCAGCTATTTATTTTTTATCCAGTTTTTTTATTTTTGAATAAAATCATTTGATTTACAAATAACAGAACATTTATTCAGGCTTACAGAGGTTACCAAGGTGGATTATTGTGGTTTGAAGTGTTTTTTGATCCACCTGACCGCTCCGTTCTTGTATCTTTAAAATTAAAAAAAGTTCCTTCCAAAACCAAGTTAAGCAAAAAAATAAAACATATATATTCTTATGAGTAATTTTATACATTTAAATAAATACAGTATGACAGACAACACCTTCTTCTTGAGGGAAGCCCCTGTATATGTAATTGGCCAATAAGGTGGATTAAATGAATCTTTATGTATTTAGGAACATGATTTCTTGTTTAAGCTTGAACTTTTTTGAAGTTCTCCAAAGGAAGATGGGAGAGAATTATCATTTTCTTCCATTTACAGGGGGTCAACTGGCAGTCAGAGTACAATTCTGGGATGCTAATATTTATTTTAATGCTGTGGTAAACAACTTTTAATTGTACAGTTAAATAGAAAATCCACTTTCACAGGTTAACAGCTACTGCCCCCACTTTGTGAAAAACAAATGTCATGAAAAGACACTTCATTAGAATTTCTACATTCTTTTAGAAAGTGTGATATGACATGCAGAAATTCCAAGGCAACAGGTCATTTTTGACTGTTCTCAAACTATTGCTACCTGCTATACAAAATGTTATTAAAGAATATTTTATCCAAATCGATCTAGCAGATGTTTCATGTGATAATACCGCTGTTGAAAATGATGAGGCTGTAGAAAATAATTTGGATTCTGATAGTGATGACAGTAAACAAGATTTACTTCTTAGTGATAGCTTGGAAGCTGATGTAAGTGATGTTAATATTGCAAAGCCTGCTACTATTGGAAAGAGGATTAAAAAATAAAAGTTAAAACAAAGAGCTAAATATTCCAGCAAAAAATGGAAGGTATGATGTTATTTGCAGTTTAAATATCAACAATATTATTAGTGGAAAAAGAAAATACAGTATAATGTTAAATAATTTTGTAAACATATTGTTGAGAATTGTATATGTTTATTATACAACAGAAAATTTATGTTTTTCAGAGGTAACAAGTGGAATATTGTTGGGGACAATTTTTTTTGGTCTTCAGATGAGGAGTTCTATAGTGGCACTTCAAAAGAACTCTACCTTTGCATTACTAGATTTCATAGTGGTAGAGTTGTGTACACTTACCATAAATGTAGATGTTCAAGTGTATTCACTGTTGCAGTCATCACCTGTGGGTTATCCCTGTTGTGGTAGCCCTCGGCCGCCCCGAATACCAGAGTCAATATTTTTCTGCGTTGGCTGCTGTTGCTTGCTGGCTGATGTCAGGTCGTCAGTTCTATAAAGAAAGGCAGCCGATGCCATTACATCAGTTTTTCTTGCCCTAACCAGTCAGAGACCCAAGTAAATATAGTGAAGTGGTCCTGGTGGCTAAAAGCCACTGTAAGAAATGTACGTCTCCCTAAAGAAAGAAGATATAAGGAGGAAGGGGGGGGGGAACCAGGACTGTAACAGTATACACACTCGAACATCTACATTTATGGTAAGTGTACACAACTGTACTACATTCTTCGTGTTTCACTATTGCAGTCATCACCTGCGGGAGGATTCCCAAAGCTGAGGAGAGGGGTGGTACGATTAGTAAGAGACCTAGGAATGGGTCAGCATGCCGTGCAGAACTGCAGAGGCAAACCCTGCCCTAGCCTTAGAAAATAGAGGTAGGTGGTAATGCTTGGTAAAGGTATGGACAGAAGTCCAGGTGGCAGCTTCCAGGATGCTCCTGGTGGGAACTGCTCTGAGGAATGCTGTGAAAGTGGAGGCTACCCTTGTGGAATGGGTTCAAATAAACTTTGAGGGAGGTTTCCCATGCAAACTGTAGCAGAAATGGATACAGTGTGATATCCATTTGGAAATGGTTTGTTTGGAGATAGGATTCCCCTCTGCCCCTGGGGCAAAGCTGACAAGCAGTTGGTCTCTTTTCCTAAAGGGTTTAGTATGGTTCAGACAGTATTTGAGCTGTCTGTGCATGTCCAGTGAGTGCAGAATTCTTTCCCTCTTATTTTGAGCGTTAGGAAAGGTGGGTATATGTATGACCTGTTTGAGAGTTACATTAGATACCACCTTGGGCATAAAGGAATGATTAGTCCTCAGGGAGACCCTGTCTGCATGAAAGATGATGAAGGGCTCAATAGTCATCAGAGCCTGAAGTTCTGAAACCCTTCTGGCTGAGGTGATAGCTAGGAGAAAAGCAGTCTTCCAAGAGAGGTATCTTAGTTTTTTTGAAGCAGCAGGTTCGAAGGGTGGTAAAGTTAGTTAGTTTTTCTAAAACATAATTCAGGTCCCAGGCTGGAGTGGGTGGCCTTCTGGGAGGTGTGATATTAGAAACCCCTCTGAGCAACTGTTTAATCAAAGGATGGGAAAACAGGGGCTGTTCTGTATCAAAATGAGCTGAAATGGCTGAGTGGTGGATTTTAATAGAGGAGAAGGAGAGGCCACTATTAAGTAGCTCCGCTAGGTAGTCCAGGATAACAGGGATGGAAGATTGTGAGGTATTGCCCCCTCTGGACTGGCTCCAGCAGCAGAATCATTTCCATTTTCCTGCATAAGTTTTTCTGGTGCTGGGCCTTCTAGCCTCTGTGATAATGTCTGATCAGCACCCTGGGGATAAGAGGCAGAGGAGGGAATGCATACACAAAGAGGGTGTTCCAGGGGAAGGTCAAGGCATCTAGCTTCCATGCTAGGTAGTAATACTCCCTGGTACAGAATTTCTTCAGCTGATGGTTGGGATGCGAAGCAAAGAGATCCACCTCCAGAGTCCCCCACGCCTGAGCATTTTGTAAAAAGATTTTTCTGTGGAGCTGCCACTCATGGGGGTCCAGTAGGTTTTTGCTTAAGTGGTCTGCCAGGGTGTTGCTTGATCCCCTGGTAGGTACTGTGCTATCAAGTGTAGCCCCATGGAAGAGGCTGCCAGCCAGAGGTTCATGTCTAGCCTGCACAGAGGGTAAGATTGGGTATCTCCCTGTTTGTTGATGTAGTCTGTTTTGATAAGGAGAACCCCTGGCTTGAGATGGGGTTTGGAGGATGTCAGAGCCTTTTGTACTGCCATTATTTCCTTCTGTGGTTAATGTGTAAGGGAAGGTGCTGGGCATCCAAAGACCTTGCGTGCGCCTGCCTTCTAGGTGAGCACCCGAATCTATGTCTGAGGCATTGGTGGTAATGGTCTGCCCAGTTGAGTGGAGGGTGAAGGGAAGGCCCTTGTTCTGGGCACAACCCCTGCCCATCAGAGAAACTCAGCCTTTATGCATCAGAGGTAGAGAGGCCTCTAGAGGCTGAGAGTGCCGATACCAGAGGTTCTTTAGGTACCACTGAATTTTTTTCATGTGAAGCCTGGCCAGAGGAATTAGAAGGATGCAAGATGTCATATACCCCAAGGCTTGCAGGAACTTCCTCGCAGTGAGATGACTTCTGGAAGCTACCTGCGTAAAATAGAGAGGCAGGAAGCTCTGTTTTTTTCTCGGGATAGGAAGGCCATTTGGGATGCTGTGTCCAGCAGTGCCTCCAAGAAAATGATCTTCCTGGAGGGTATTTGCCTTGATTTCTTCTCGTTGATAGTGTACCCTAAGGAGGTTAGGAGGGGTTTGAAAAAGAGGAGGTCCTTGAGGAGCTTTTCTTTGCAATCTGCCTGAATGAGGCAGTTGTCCAGATAAGGTTAAATTTGTATATTTTTCTGTCTGCAAAAGGCTATGGCCGGGCTAAGCATTTAGTGGATACCCTGGGAGCAGTAGATAAGCCAAAGGGTAGCACAGAGAACTGAAAGTGTTGTGAGCCTGTGCTGAAGCGAAGGAATTTCCTGCAGGATTCCCTTATGGGGATGTGAAGGTAGGCATCTTTTAGATCTGGGGTAAATAACCAGTCATTTTTTGTCAGCATAGGCAGCAGCTGCTGAAAAGTTAGCATTTTGAATTTGGGGACCACCAGGAAAGTGTTCAGAATGGATAGATCCAGGATGGGGCACCAAGGTCCCTCTTTTCTGGGAACAAGGAATAGTCTGGAATAAAATCCCTTGCCTGTTTGATCTAAGGGGACAGGTTCTACCGCCCCTTGGGATACGAGAGTTTGGACTTGTTTCAATGCCTCTGCCCACTAATTTGGAGGTAAGTCTGAGTACTCTCCTGGAAGTGGGAGTTCATTGAAGGCGAATTTGCATCTTTGAGAAATGATCTTTAAGACCCATTGGTCCTTTGTTACAGAAAGCCAATTCTCTTTGCAGAGGGAGAGCCTTCCTCCTAGTTTCTGGTGAGTGAAAAGAAGGCAGCGGGGGGAGTGGGAGTCACTGAGAGTTTTTTCCATAGAGGGATGGGTTAGAACTCCATGTCTTGGGAGTGAAAATTGTCCACTGTTTGGTTCTCTGCTGTCCCTGGGATAGGAGTCTTGGTGGTCTGTCCCTGCGGGACCTACCTTGCCCCTGTCTGCTAGGTGCAAGAAAGGACCAGTGTTTTGACAGAAAATTCCTGCTGAACCTAGGAGGTTGTACCTGAAGGAAATCTTTTACTGTTTGCATAGATTTTGCTTAGTTTTTCATCTTTTTAAACACCTCTTCTACTTTTACACCAAACAAGTGGTCCTTATCCAAGGGTGCATCAAGTAATTTAGGTTTGACATGATCAGGGCGAGGTTGTTCCTTCAACCATGCATGTCTCCTAATGACAGATCCTGACACTGCTGCCCTGCTTGAGGCTTTTAGGGCATCATATCCACAGTGTAAAGAGTGTTTAGCAACTTGGCAAGTAGAGTGCAGTAAATCTGCTAACTCTTTTAAATTGGCACAGTCAGGAAAGGTTGAAATCTTTTGTTTTAATAGTTTCAAAGTGTGTTGTTGATATTTTAATGGGGTCTTATTAAATGATCATTCTTTCGCATGCGTCTTGATCAAACTTGAAAGCACGAAAAGGCAAAATAGAAAAATAGCATATAAGCAAATTTTTTCCCGGGGAAAGAAATCGCTTGGCTGCTTCCATTACTTTGCCATTTTCGTCACTGTAAGATCTCTGGGTTGGTATATTTGGGGGGGGGGGGGGAGTGGGGGCACAACCCCCCCACTTTATGTAATGTTTTAAATTATTTATTATTTTGTGTGGAACAGAGATTTTTTCCCTTGGAAAGAAATTGCTGTTTTAGGCATTCAAGATTCCAAGCTTTCACTTACATGGGTTCGATAAATCACCGTTCACTTTTTTAAGCATTTGATGATCTAACATAGACCCTATTTTAACATGTGGAACTGACAGTTGAGTGCTCTGATAGCTAAGGTTGCAGAGGTGTATACTTTTTTACCCCAGCTGTCCAGAGGTCTGGAGTCCTTGTTAGAAGGAATGGGATTCTTTGCAGAACTAGCCTTTGCTCCATTTGGTCCCTATGTAATGACCTTCGGGTCTGCAGCAGAATTCCTGTACAGGTATTTGTGAGAATCCGAGCCTCTGTAATACCTGTCAGGTTTTCTGGGAGCAGGTGGGAGGGCATCAGGAGTTAAGCTAGATTCCTGGAAGACATCATGAACCACCTCTAAGATAGGGGGCATGGCCAAGGGTCTGTGCTGGGGCAAGTCTAGAAACTCTCTTAGTCTTTTCTTAGACTGAGGGAAGTCCTGGGATTCCCAGTGGAAATGTTCCCTGAGGGTGTGAAGGGTTTCCCCAAAAGAAAGATCGTCTGGAGGGGAGGCAGAAATAATGCATTCCTCTGCATCAGAATCCTCATAAGCAGTAACAGGTTGTTGTTCCTCTTCAAAATCTGAATAATCAGACTCCTCAGAATCCTGTTCTGTCAGTATTTCAGGGGAAGAGTCCCTTTTCCTTTTAGAAGGTGCGGCCTGACTACCCCTGATAAGGGTGATAACATCCTCCACCATTTTAAGCATTTGAGATTGGGGTAGTGGAGCAGGGGTAAAATGGTGGCTGGAGGTAGTTTTCCTAGGAGTGGCCTTGCCTCTCGGCCTAAGAGTATCTATCGGTCTGACAGAGGAGAAGAAGTTTTTTGTCTAGATTCGGTAGTGCGAAAAGCCTCCTTGGAAGCCAGTGCCTGCGTCACGGCTCCGGAGCCAACCAAGGCAGAGATAACCAATGGCTTGGAAGACGAAGAAGATTTCTGTGGCATACCAGACTCTGAAAGGGTCTCAGTAGAGGCCTGTGAAGGTATCAAATCGGGCATCAGGGGCTGCGAAAGCACCTCACTGAATTCCAGAGAACTGATAACCTGTTTAGTGGTAGAGTCGTTGGAAGGCTTAGCCTTGTGTGTCCATCTCTATCTTTGTCCTTACGTTTTTTTCAGAATGTCGGCTGACGGATGCCATTTCGGAATGCAAAGATGGAAGATGAAAATACCTGGCTACAAAAAGAGCTCTACAATGAATGGTTCTCGCGTTAAAAAGGGCACAGAACCAGTAACAGGGGGCGTTGTGGTCTGGGCCTAAAAAAGTGACGCAGTATGAATGGAAGTCTCATTGTGGTATTTGCTTTCCAAAGGCATGACAATTGTTAACTTTTTCAGACATTGGTTAGTGCAAGAAAAAAGGATCCCCAATGGGGTACTTAGCTTTAGGAGTTTTCAGCTGTAATTCAAACTCTGGTAGCGACCGACCGGCAAACTTGCGAACTGCTTCTGCTACATGCTCCACAGCAAGAAAGACTGGTGTAATGGCATCGGCTGCCATCCTTTATAGCACTGATGACCTGACGTCAGCCAGCAAGCGACAGCAGCCGACGCAGAAAAACATTTACTCTGGCATTCGGGCCGGCCGAGGGCTACCACAGTAGGGATAACCCACAGGTGATGACTGCAACAGTGAAACATGAAGAACATCATCTTATTGTCTGAGATTTGAAAGTAAATCCTTATCCTCTCTGACTGATATGTCTATATGTCTCCACCAACATTTTTCAGATATGAAGAACTTTTTCCAAAATTTAACAGATTTTTTCATCACAAGACACAATTTTCATGATCCTCTGGCAATATCTTTTATTATATAACACTGCTGTAAGTTGGTTTAACTAGTCTGAAGAAAGGACTGTGATGAAAGTACTTACTACTGATAAGAATGTTTTTTTGTACTTTCACAATTTAATTTTTATTTATTTACTTACCCTTTGTGAACTGGTTTAGTCCCACTAGGTAAGTTGCCTCTTTTCAGTGGAGATTCAAGGGAGTATTTACACTACTAGGAGAAATTTGTCCAGGGCATCTGGGAACCTTCCCTACTCTTTTTGATAAGTGCGGTGGGATCTTTTGCATCCACTTGAGCTACCACCAACTCTGGCAGACGAGGCCTTGGTTTAACTTCTCATCTGAAGGTAGTGCCTAAGCTGCCTATGCACATCCAAGGCATGAAGTACTACAGCACCACACTTATACTGCACTGCAGTGTCAGCAATCCATCTACCTGTGTGGGAATAGAACCCACAGCTTTCTGTATCTAAAACGTGGCTACCTGTTCTATCACTGACAAGCGTCTGCATTTTCTTCTATGCTGGATAGTTTTTTTTTGTTTTTTTTTTAAATAATGTGAGCCATTTTGTAAAGGAAGATTAGTTATCTGCTCAGCTTTTCTGTTTAAATAATTTGTTAGATGAGTTGGACATAGAAAGGGGTGCAAGATTACGACTATTTTCATATCTTATATTGTAATGGTTCAATACGCGTTCAACTAACTCGTATAATCACCTCCCCCTAAATGGAGGTTAGGAAAAATATCCTACACTCCTAAACACATGCACCCACCCACAACAGAAAATAAAAAAAAATTAACAGGAACATGGCAAAATATGAAAAAATATTGGGGGCATTCTTCAAAATCAGGGATAGTTAAAGGAATTGTGGCTTTGTGTTGAAGAAAGGATATTGTAATTATACCAGCATTTCTGCTGCTGACAGTGATCAGGAATGGATAAGAATTAGACTGAAATCAGAATTAACTTCACTGTTACTTTTTTGCTGCTGAGACCAGAATCGTCTGCACCATAATTCTACATGGGTAACAAGTGTTGGCTGTGGCTTGTGGTTAGCAAGAGAGACAAAGAACGAAAAGCAGAAAGCAAAAGACAGAATGGGATGCACATAGTGAGAATGGGGAGAAAGAGAAAAACAGAAAACAGGAGAGAGAGCAAGACAGCATGAGCGAGAGTAGACAGAGATCAAGAGCCAGCAAGAGAAAGAGAATGAGAGTGAGAGACAGTGGATGAGACAAATCATTACAGAGAGTGGAAGAGAGAGCGAGAGAGGAGAACAGATTGTAAGATAGCGGAAAAAGGCAGTGACAGGAAGAATGAGAAAAAGAATGAGATACTAAGAGTGGGAGAGTGTGTGTCATACAGATTACAAAATAAACAATAAACTGGCTTTGCATCAACATGCATTTTCCAAA
Organism: Protopterus annectens; assembly: GCF_019279795.1. NCBI lineage: Eukaryota > Metazoa > Chordata > Ceratodontiformes > Protopteridae > Protopterus > Protopterus annectens. The sequence continues at coordinate 704,801,440 of NC_056745.1, read as the reverse complement.
GAATTAGATGTATAAACTATAACATCTGGCATTATGGACAGACTGTCATTGTCATGGATTTATTTACAAAAAACAGCAGCAACAGGTTTTACTTTAATGTGCCTTTAAGTAAGAGGACTTTAATTTCTGGCATCATAGATTGACTGTAATCCTCAGTAATGTCTTTACCATAAAAATTAAAAATGTGTTGAAGAACACAGCAAAAATATAAGTCAAAATCAGGAACATTCTACAAAATTTGTGGAGATGAAATCTATGACAGCATAAGAGCAAAAACCTTGGCAGGGTAATATCATAGACTGTTGTAGAGGATTATGACAAGAGACTGGTTATAAACAGTTTGTGTGCTCTTAAAATACAGACATCAATAAATTCAAGTTTAAAAGATGATCCTTGATATCAATTTCAAGAATACATAAAATGTTTATGATCAGATGGTAACTTAATATGCTTGTATGCCCCTTTATGTGTTTTTCTGTACATTTTTATATACTTGGTTTATTGGCTGTTTTCTTTAAGGATTCATATCTTTAGGGATGATTTGTCAGGCATGTGTAAACTTTCTGTTGCTGGGTAGATAATCTCTTTTTTTGGATTGTTATGGTACACACTGCAGATGGCACAACCCTTGAGCATTCTGTTTGGGATGACATTCCTGCTCACTATATGATATCTCTTACTTTTTTTTCTACTCTATTGTCCCAAACTATGAGGCATGTATTCTGTTAAGCATTTCTCTTCTCAGTTTTTCTGAGACTCAAGGCACTTAAATATTAAACCATGAACATATTTTATTTCTTCCTTGAAACAATTTCTTTTCTTAACAATGGTTCGTATTCAGGCCAGCACTGCATCAAAAGGTTGGGAAATGTTCTAAAATACACTGAAGAGCATAGAGAACTTCATGTCATCTGAAGGCCACCATTCTCCCAATTCAATTATTTGTCCTGCAGTTATTAAAAAAAGTTACACAAGTTCCACTTACCTGTAACAGAGGTCCATTGAGGGGTGGAAAACTTGACTCCAGTGGCAGATAGTGTGCACCTTGAAGGGGCCTGCAAAGTCACAGAGTGTCATCCAGGCATACTGTTTAACAATGATGCCTGAGTGGAATGGGAGATAAGCTTCATGTATGAATTCAACAGGGAAGCAAGAATAGCCAGTTGGAGAGATGCTTTCTAGAAGTCCGTCACCGACATGATCTCTGCTACAGAGTCAGAAAGTTCTTTGACCAGACCTCTCTGCAACTGGGTAAAGTGTGCCAGGTAATTCAATGCTCTCAGCAAGAAGGTGGCTGAGGCATAAAACACACTTCCTGAATCTGTCCATCGCTCCTTCTTGGTGGTTGCCGCCACAACCATGGCATCAACCGGTATACCCTTGGTCCAATGTGGTTGGTCTTTGTGGGGGGGAGAAGAACTTATCTGGACATTTCGGGATTGGTACTATCATGTCCAGCTCCTTCCAGGCCCAGCGAGACACATGATCGTCGAGTTCATCTGCCGGGGGGGGGGGGTTTCACCCAAGAAGTAGATGGGTCCGCCCCGAAAGCCTCCAAAAACACAACCTTTACAGGAGGAGGAGTTGGGCTGACCAACTGCCTCTCTGCTTCAAGATCTCCAAAATGTCTCTGAAGGAGATGTCCTCCGGTGGTGATCTGGGGGATCCTTCTCCCTCATCAAGGTCTGTGTCCTCAGTGAGAGACTTCAGAGGGGACTGTATGTGCCTGCTCTTACACACCATCTTACAAGGGATCCCCTCTGTATGGGGATTAGAGAGGTCTCAGAAGAAGAAGAAGGGGCACCCTCGGGGGGATAGCTTGGGGGCCCCTTCAGGATGGACTGACCCTGGATAGTTAGGTCTCTGACCCAAAGGAAGCTGATGGGAAGAATCGTAGCTCTGAAAAGTTGGATCTCTAACAGAAGATAATGCCCTTTATATGATCTGGAAAGCCGAAGGGCCCAGACAGTCCCTCCCCAGCTCCGCCGAAGCAACCGAAGAAGAGAAGACTGGAAACCCCAACCCCTGGTTCCCAGTCCAAATCAGATATGAACTGTTGAGTGCCGAAGCCCCAAGAGGAAGGGATGGATCCGACAAACTCTGACCTGAAGCCCTCCTCTCAGACCTGATGGTGACAGCTCAGATCTGATATCCACTCTGATCTGAAGAACCCACACCAGATGTAGTCAGGGCAACTGTCAGAGTTGAGGATGACAGCCTCCTCGGAACTGGTACCAACACTTCTGGGTGGCCATGATCCTGAGGCTCCGATGCTGGTAGTTAGATTGGAGAAGGAGACTCTAAGGTGCATTCACCGATCCCAGATGGGATGGAGAAGCAAAAACACCATCTGGATCAGAGTCTTGAAGATCTTCCATATCATCCTGTCAACATCGATTTCTGATAAGTTCCTGAAAGACCTTGAGGAAGCAACTGAGGTTGGTCTGGAGGGTGTCTGGAGGATATTGGAGTGCAGATTAGGTGACTCCAGCCTACTCGCAAGCTCTGGCGTTTGACTCCGAGGTTTCAGACATGATGAGTGAGGTTCCGATTTGGAGATGGTCGGTCTCGGAGAGCTCTTGGAAGTAGGAGCACTGACTGAATCTTTAGAGAGCATCAGGGCCACCAGAGCTGAAGAGGATCTAGGATCATGAGAAATCAGATCCAAGGGTCCCAGAAGTTTGGAAGGTGGCTCTGAAGAAGCCTGTGAAGGTTTGTGTGGGCATTTCTTTGGGTCCGAAGGCCCTGCCACAAGTTTGGCGAGGGTTTGAGCCCCTAGAGAAACAGATTTTCCAGGCAAAATTCCTTTTCGTATGAATTTATTTTTCCAGTTGACTATGGCCATGGGATTGAATCCCTCGCAGATGACACAAGCCGACTGAAGATGTTGAGGGCCAAGGCAATACACACAGCTATTATGGGCATCAGAATATGGGATTCTATGCCCACATTTTGAGCAAGGTTTGAACCCAGTCAGTTTTTCCGACATGGTGACTGGAAGGGCTAAACTTAACCACAAGCACACAAAGAGAAGAGAAGAAGAAAGAAGAAAAGCCCAAGTAAACGTACTGCAAACCAGAAACTATAAAGCTTTTTTTTTTTTTTTTGTTAGCTAGTAAACTAAAGCTGTCAAAGGGAAAGGGCCAAAATCCCAGAAAAACAAAAAAAAGAAACAATACAAAAAATTCAATGATGCTGTCTAAAGGACTAAGAGAAGAGAGGTGATAGGAAAGAAAGGCAATAATAGCTTTAAACTTAACCGGTAGAGAGGAAAAATGTAGAAGAATTTCCCACTGTGATCCTATGGCTCAAGACTGAAGGAACCATGTCTGATACCGCCGGTGGCAAAACAGATATGAGAAGGCTGGACAGGGCAAAGCATTATGGTAACAGGTAGGAGTTCATGACTTGAAGCACAGTCTGTGGAAATGCGGCCGGGTCGGATCTGTGACACATTCATGAGGAAGAATGAGAGACCCAATCAGATCATAACCCTATCCATGTCAAAAATCAGGTAAGGTTGTCCCACCATAACAGCTTGCAGCTCAGAAATCTGCCTTGCAGATGTTGGAGCAATAAGCAAAACAGTTTTCCACGTTAAGGACTTGAGATCAGTGTGAGCTGATGGTTCAAAGGCTAGCAAGTTCCATTTTTCAAGAATATAAGTTAGGTTCATTAAGGAGGGATTTGCTTGTAAAGGCTTCTCATATGCAATACTCCTTTCATGAACTGTATCAAAACAGAAGAAGAAAGAGGAGGATCCACTGGCAGAGATGCAGAAATGAAATGCACCTTAATGGATGCACACGATAAGCCATCCTGTAGTAGTTGCACAAGTATTTCAGGATCAGAGGGATATTAACCTCACTGGAACCTGTGTAAAGTGCTACAGTTGTGATAATTCTTTTCAAATTAGGAGTAATACTTGTAGTACCCCATATATCTTGTCTGCATCCTCATTTCATGCACATCTAGACAAATTGCTTAAAACTTGTTTATATTTGCCTTTGAGTCTTTCAAAAGTTGTGGCAGATTTACTGACTTTGAATAATGCCATGCTCTGAATGTAAGTTGTTTTGTAATCTGTCCCACTGCATGTTAAAGAATAAGTATGCATTTTAATTTAACACCTTATTAACAAAAATACCTAGATGACAAAAAAATATGTATATAGTTAGTTTAGCAGTACTATGACATAATGTATTTTTGTTGAAGCGTCTGCAAAATCTCCACAGAGTAAGGTAAGTGGCTTTAGAAAAGACCTTTGAGATGAAGTAATGTTACCTAATAAAGTAGACTGCAGTATTCTGAAAAGATCAGGGCAGCATTGTGGAGATTCTTTAATGTTCTGCAGTTCTAAGCCACTACAAAATTCCACCCCCCCCCCACTACAGTAGTAAGCTGTACTCTACACGATATTGGATACCCACTACACATGGAGTAGGTAATGAGGTGCTGCATCATTCTTTGCGTTTTCACCTTTTCAAATGTCTAAAGTGGGACTAAGAGCATGTGGTCAGATATGACATCACAGTGGTTGTGACTAAGAATCTTCAACAACCACAATGCTGTGCTGGCATTATGAGCATCAGTGCCCTGCTACCCTCCCTCTGGCAGGCTGTCAAAGATTAGAACTCCTCCCACTTACGATACTTGTCTGTCTTGAAGGGGAAAAATCAATTATCTGTTAGGACCAGGATGACCCTTCACACTCAAAGACAGAACCCTTTCAGTTTTCTTCTGTCACAGTCTAAGAGAAAGATCTCTTGGGATATTGCTTCCCTCAAAATGGGTTCAGATATTGACTAGATTTAGAGATGTACTCATCTTGGAGCTATCTCTGGATTAGTAGAGTTTATGATCTTTTGGAGGAACAGGCCCCAGACATTGAGACCTTTCCTCCATTAGTCCAGCATTGGAGGTTGCCTTCAAGAAAACTTATAATTCCTCTATTTTTATTGAGGCTTTGCCTAAGAAAGTGGGTGCCTCGTCTCTCAAGTTAGCACTCAATAAGGCAGCCTAGCCACCTATGGTTTCCAAAAAAATGGAAGATAAACATTGGTGGCATGGGTTACAAATGGCAGTGGAAAGACCACCTGCTTCCAGTCCCTCTCATCCTTCAGTGTAGACTTTGTTATTCCTTTCTCTTCTCCAGCTAATGCTGGACTCACGAATCATAGAAACAGTTCCTCCTTTGGAAAGAAGGAGTTGGTCTCCAGAATTTTCTTCCCAAAAAAGAGCAGTCATGGATGCTGTGTTGGATCTTTCTTTTCTAAATACAGTTGTCAAGGTCCTCAAGTTTCAAAAGGCTAACCCTGCAAACAGTGCTTCCTTTGTTGCTGGGCAACTGCTTCATGATGACCCTGGTTATGAAGGATGCTTATAATCATATCTGCATTGCTCATCACTTCAGAGGATAACTGAGATTTGTTGTGTCTGATTTGTATTATCAGTTTCTGTATTGCCCTTTAGGCTATCCTCTATACTGTGAATTTTCCTTGAATGCCTTGCTTCAGCAGTGATTCATAACTAGACTATGGCCATTTGCATCTCTCCATACTTGCCAACTTGCTGATCTGTGCAGTAAGGGAATCCAGTCATTTGGAATCACAAGAGAAGATCTCAATATTACTCTGCCATCTATGGTTAAAGTTGAAGCTCTGAAACTCTATTCTGCTACCCTTGCAAGGACTCCTTTTTCAAGGGTGCTTGATCGACTCCAACAAAAGAATGGCCTTTCTGCCAACAGGCAAGGTCCTGTTGTATCAGCCAGTGTTTCCAGAATTCTCCAAGATGAATGTCACCTCAGCGAGATAATTCTTGGACAGACAGCATCCATGATTCTTATAACACTTGACCAGTCTTCACATGAGAAAAATTCAATGGTATGTCCACAATTGTTGGACCCAGCATCTTGATTCCTTGAAATCGCAGTTGCCAGTGCTGCCCTTCATCAGACGAGAGTCATAGTTGTGGAGAGATCAGCTGAGTATTAATACAGGGCTTCCTTTCTCCCCTTCAGTGCCAGTTGCAGTCTGTCAAGACAGATTCTTCCAAATTCTCCTGTGGAGCTGTGTCACTGAAAATGCAAGTGCAAGCCACTTGGGGGCCCAAGGATGCTTGGAAGCACATCATTATCAAGGAGATGTTGGCAGTGATTCACATCTTGAAAGTCCTTTACTATCTTTGGACTGTGGGTCTTCATGTGGTTTGCAGACAACAACACAGTGATGGGGATGCAAGGTCTTGCCTTCTGTGCCAGATGGCAGTGGTAGCATGGGAGCAGGCTTCTTATTATTCTCCGACTCTTCAGGCATCATACATACCATCAGAGCAGAATATTATGGTAGACAGAGCAAGCAGATCGTGGGCAGACCTGCACACATGGAAGCTCCAGGCAGTGGTGTTCCAGGATCTAGTCCAGATGTGGAGAACACCTCAAATAGACCTGTTTGCCTGTTGAGACATTCTTGCAGCCTTTCTTGGAGGACAGATGCATTCTTGTTCTCTTAGACTGGAATGTTCCTGTGTGCATTTTCATCCTCTCCACTGATTCATAAGGCAGTTCTGGAAATTCAAAGAGAAATGTCAAAGATCATTATGACCCCCCCCCCCCCAAGTTGGCCCAGGCAGTCTTTTCCCTGTTATTGGTATTGGCCAAAGGCAATTACTACAAATTTCCTCACACATTGCATCGCCTCACTCAGTCTCAGGGGCTACTGCTGCACCCCAGGTTGGAGACTCTGTTTAGGTACTTATTTTATGAGGATGTGCAGCAGGTGTTAAGATACCAGAAATCCTGATACCAGAAAATCTTAGGCTTACAAACCGATGAGGTTTTCTAGCTGGTGCCTTGGAAGAGCATGTATGTGCATGCAGGTGTATTCATCTAGTATCTCACCATGCTGCTGTTGCACCTAAGCACTTACATTTAAAAATGATATTGGAAATAGGCTTCAGAGACGTCAAAATTACTTCAGTATTCTAGAATGTGGTTGGGTAGAAACCATACTATGGGCAGAGGTTCCAAACGGCCCAGAGTGGTTTTTATGTGCAGGTATTCTTGACTGAAGGCAAATTAAAATTGTTGTAATTTTGGTTTGTATTGTGTAAATATGCTGCTTCTGTTCATTGTGTTTTCTGTTGTCATGGATTGAACCCTCCCCCCAGTACTGTGTACTGATCCACGCTAATACTTGCCTACAGATGTCTGTTTTTCTGTGATATGGCAGAGCATACTACCACATCCCCTCAAATCTTACAAAGCCATGCACATAGTTGTTGTCATGCATCTGTCTTTGGCTGGTGTTGACTGTATGGCAGCAAGAACTGGAATACATATTACAAACATAATGTGGTTCAATAACACAATTTTATGTTGTCACATGATAAAAGATTTTCACAGTGTAAATCCATTAAGCTGTGAGGTAGCTACTGTTATGGAAACATTTATCTTTCCATCAGCTTGCAGACACGAGGCTGTGCCTTGTTGTCAGCTAACATTTTAGAGGAGATGCTATGACACCGCTACAACTGTTTTGGAATGTGACACAAGTACATCTACTTCAGAGCACACTCTCCATAGAAGTGTATTGAAAAAATTCAAGTCAACAACTGAATTTTAAGTCAATAAGAATAGTAATTTCTCAATGTTATGGTATTAAACACAGAAAGCAACCCTTCCGAAGTAAACTAATAGAATAAATTTCCATTTATGGAGTGAATTACAAATATTAGAAAACAGATTTCGCACAAGGCCCACATTATGCTTATATATGATAGTTAACATACCACTGGAAAACTTCCCAAAGGGACAAATTCTGAATCCTTTCTATCTTCTGGATGGTGCTGGAATCCATCGTCTTTTTGAATAATGTCTTTATTTCATTATATTCTTCTGATGACTCAGGTAATGGAACAAGCTTAAAAAGAAAGTTACATAATGCTGTCAGTCTTGCCACTAGTCAATATACTGTTACTTCTATATCTGTTCATTTGTGTTTACAAGCTAACACTCCCAGTGAGTGCCGTTATGACTGTGTGTTCTGTAAATCAATGGATGCATAAATGTACAAGGCATTCCTCTCATGTAAGAGTGCTGCAAAGTGCATTGTCTGGCTGCTGGCACAAATTTTCTTAGTTCCAAAATAGAGATGATGCAACAAACATGTAAGATATTGTTCCGTTGGTATAGCCTACTAATTTCTACCTCTGGTCAAGAGGAATTCCATTCAATTGAAGGCATGGTTAATTACATAAACCATAAATCTCTCCACTACTGCACAGGAAGCTTAATCACAGAGCATACACTGAACTAGGAATGTTACTGACAGACTGGTGTGCAGAAAGCCCACTTCAGTTGTTTGGACAGCTCCCCAGTAAAATGTCCGCACTCAAAATGCTGAGTGCTGACAAGCTAAAAGACCAAAAACAAAGGAGAAGAGCAAATTTCAAAAATCACTCTTCTTTTAAACTTCTTTTTGCAGAGTTCAGGGTGGGGGGTGGGTAAGCCCCACTGCACCCCCCCCCAAATGTGGGGGGCAAGCTGCTTACACCCCCAAGCTTACACATACTAACCTTTAGATCTCCTTATCTCAGAGAATAGGGAATATTCTGAGAAATGGCATCTTGAGCTTAGTATGTATACGCCCAGTCTTTTGGCCATTCAGTCTCTCTATTTTGGGACTTGTTTTAACAGATCTTGACTTTTCAAATGGTTACCATTTGGACACATCTTGAAGTGTGCTATGATATCCTCCTCAGAAGACATCACAAATGGTCACTGTGTGTGTGTGTGTGTGTGTGTGTGTGTGTGTGTGTGTGTGTGTGTGTGTGTGTGTGAGAGAGAGAACGCAGTCCATGCTGCATGCTAACATTTAAGAATGGATGCCAGTTAACCTGTGGTGTAGGAGGTCTACCTTAAGAACCTTAAGGCACCTGGACTGGAGCAACACAAGCCCCACCAAAACCACATGATGACACAGGTGAGGTACTATCACTGTATATGAGACACCAGCTGATGGAGTAAGACCCAGCACAGATCATCTCACAAAGTCTGGTTTAAAACTGTGTTGTCATTACATGCCTCCTGTACACTGGTACACAGACCAAGAAATGATGACCATCATGGAAAGTAATACTGACCATATCACAGGACATGGCACAGCTGTATGAGACAGCTTTCCAGTGGCAACATTCATCCATCATCTTTGAAAATACATGACATATCCGCAAGACACATCACACTTACAAAATATAAGCATGCACACAAAAACTGATCATAGCAAGTACTGAAATTTGTAGCGGCATTCTGTACAGAGTACATATACACAGGATAAATATAGGTATCTTGGACTCACAAACAGGAGTAATGCACTACAATGGACATGTCATACCTTACCCACACTGACAGTTTTTTTAATATTGCTTACTGTACTCTTGATAAAATATTTATATTTACATGCAGTTCAGTCTCCAAGTATAATACATATCTTATGTGCCCTATATGCCTATGCATTTCCCCTTATTGTTCATATCCCATCTTAGTGCATTTGCAAAACGGCAACAGTCCAGTACTGGTATTCAAAATTCAAACTTCAACATCCATAGATTTCAGAATACTCATATCCAGATTATGACAGACCCTCCACTTTCTTGGCATCATGCATGCTTGTAAAAATACCACTTTTCTTAGGTCTCATAAATAGCTAACCTAACATTTGTTAAACAAAGCAATGATTAACGATAAACTACCTATTAACTAAGCAAACCTTAAAGTATAATTATACAAGCAAGCAGATAAAATATAAGAAATAAAATAATAAAACTGTGAGTAAACTATATATTGGGGTGTATCAACATTTAGTTGGGGTATTAATCAACCACATATTGGGCAAACTATTGTGAATTCCCTTCATAAACCAGTGTTATTTTCCTCTAAAAAGTGTTACCAGGGCAACCATCTACCTATAATTTTTTGTTTCTTTCCTAATATGAATTGCCTTCATCTTCTTTTATTCCCTCTGTCAATCTTATCAGGTCCCCAGGGCTGCTTGAATTGTTTTGTAATCACCTTCTTCATTGCTAGGGTTATTACCGATATTATTTTGCTCTAGCCACAGGACTCTGGAGCTTTTCTCCCTGGGTCTCCACTTAAAATGGGTACCCCATGGCCCAGTCAGACTTCCCCGTTAAACAAATGACAAACAAACAAATACATAAATAAATATATACATACATACATGTGTGTGTTCTGTCAAGTACCCCAAAAAGAAACTCTCTCTCCTAAGTCCTGGTCTATTATCTGGCAACTATTCTACTAATGGACTGCCTAAATGAGGACCAACTTTCACAGGACTAAAAAAAAGTGTTCCCATCCTGCATTTATTTCACTTCTGCATCTCCAGCAATTTCACAGCTATGCAGGATAAAGAGCATTCAATTTAGCAAGTGTATAAAAATAGCTGGGTAAGCATTTCCATGCAAATATACAAAATTGTGCTGTCTCAAAACCTTGCCATGAAGTATACAAACTTCTTGCCAAGGTTTGCCTGTTAATTTAACATTTTTTTTCACACAACACCCAGTTCTTCCTCTTTTGGCCCATAATCTCCCTTTAATTTCCATATTAATAAGATACTGGGTTCTTCTTAAGTTCTTTATTTTGTCTAGTATCCATTATCTCACTGATAGGCGGTCAGTATCTGTTAATAGTCTGTTCTGACCAAGATAGCGTTTTGAATCTAACGTATCAGCCCACATAATGTTTTTCTAGTCTATCAGGCAGATTGAATTTCCACTGTATATCATCCCCATCCTAATTCCCTCATTGCTCATCATTTTCCAATATTTCAGCTTTTTTCCCCATTTTCTCCATTTACTTGCTGCTGTTCTTCTCCGTTTATCCCTTACATTGCTTCCTACTGGCAACCTATCTAACCTCTATTTCTTTAATTCTTTTTGAATAATTTCTTAATATCATCCTTTAGGGTCCAACACAACATCTAGCAATCCTTTCTCTAAATTATTATCCCAAAAGGCTTCTAGTAGATCTGTTCTCATTACCCAGGGACATTTTAAAAATAATGCCCCTTTCCATTTATTCTTGAAACTTTGGGACTGACGTATGGAATATAACTGTAGTCTTAGGGTGGTAATATAAATGCCTATGTCTATAACTGCTAACCCACCTTTATCTTTTGATAAGGTCATTTTTGGCCAGGCTACCCTTGGACGTTTTCTATGTCATACTAAATCTCTCATCCAGTTATGGAGTTGAATTAAATTCTTAGCTTGTGGGGTTGACCAGGGGGCCTAACCCAGGTATAATATATGAGGAAGTACTTGCCAGGTTAAAGCTACTATTCTGTGATCCAAGTCTTCAAATTCTTCCATTGTTGCAGTTTTGCCTTAACTGACATGTAAAATTCTTTATATGTTTCAACTAAAGAATCATTGTAATTTTCTTAACCAGATGCACAAGTATTTTATCTTGTCTGAGGTCTTAAGTTTGTGGGAAAAAATGTATTTTAGAGGTATACAATAAACTAGTTGTAAATCGCTTTTGTTTTCTCAATACTGACTTTATAACCATAGAATTTGCTAAAATGGTAAAGTATTGCTAGTAACATGAGGACACTTATTTTAGGTTTAGTTAGAATTATATCATTAGCATATCAGGTGATCTTTAAGTTTAAGTTTCTCCATGTAAACTCCTGTATTTTTGGAGTCTGCTATATTGCATTAAGGGCTCCAAATAAATCACAAACAACAAAGGGGAGAGTAGACATTCCCACCTTGTCCTTTTAGTTATTGTAAATGGCTCTGATGTTATAGCCATTGTCTTGACTATTACTGTAAACTCCCTATAAATTGCTTTCAGTAGTGAAATCCAAGTTTCTGATATCCCTACTTTTATTATTACTAGAAATAAAAATGACCACTCAACTCAATAAAATTCTTTCTCGGCATCCAAATTTATTACCATTGTTGGGGGGTTTCTTCTGTTGTACCTCCTGGAGTATCATAAGGGTGCAGATTAAATTATCAAAGGTTTGGCGACCTTTAATAAATCCACACTGGTCTACATGAATTAAGTGGGGCATCCGTTCACTTGAAAGTCTAGCCAATAAAGGCTATAAATACCTTGTAATCATGACTTAGTATTGTAATTGGGTGATATAAACTTGCAAGCCTGTAGGTCTCTTCTCTCCACATGCATAGTAGTTATTAACCTTCCGTCAAATTCCCAAACTACTAGGGATTCTTTTAGAATGCATATCATTCATTAATCACTTAAAAATATCTTATTCTGTCTTCTACTTATCTCCAGACCTCTACAGGCCTTCTTGCATGGAGTCCCTGAATTGAATTTTGCTAGTTTACTTTTCAGAGGTGAGGCAAACAGGTCTACTTGAGGAACTCCCCACAGATGGATAAAATCTTGAAAGATCCCCATAGATGGATAAAATCTTGAAAGATTCCCCTGATCTAGGTTCTATTTGTGAGGGTCAGCCTTTGTCCTGTTCATCTTGTTTGCTAAACAATTTTGCTCTGACAAGATGCAGGATACTCTACACCTGGTTCCTTTGTCAACCCTTTAGCCATCTCTAGTACATATAACCCCCCACTTCATCTCATTGTCCAACTTTTTGAGAACATGTGTGAGTTGGATATACGTAACTCGAAGCTTTCTAGTAGGAACTCTGACATGAATGAGAAAAAGGTAATGGATGAAATAAAAATCTTTTCACAAAATATTAGAATTATGAAACCTGATAAAGGTGGAGGTGTTGTCTTGATGGACTATGAGGACTATAACAACAAAATACTTTGTATTCTAGAAGGAAAAGCATATTTAAGATAATCCATTAATGAACTGAACACTTCTTACCAGCATATAAGGAATTAACTCCAAGATTTATTTATAGAGGGTTCAATTTCTATTGATGTGCTTAATTTTCTCTCTGTTCCCTGTCCTAAAATATCAGTCATGTTTGGGCTGCCAAAACTGCATAAAAATCTTAGCCAACCATCCATGCGACCCATAGTAGACTCCAAGGGGTCCATTACCCACCGCCTTGCAAGATATCTGGACAATACGTTAAAAGAACACATATTGAGTAAGACAAATATCTGCAAGGATTCATGGAGCTTCTTACAAGCTATAGATGAGATACCTTTCAAGGACACTTTTGTTTTTATTACTATCGATATTAAGGACCTTTATTCAGTCATACCTCACACAATTGGTTTGGAGTGGTTTACAGATTTCTTATATGAAAAAGATATCTCACACTTCCAGATCTTGGTCTTTTCACAACTGATGGAAATGGTCCTTAAAAATAACTTCATTTTGTTTAACAAAGAAATTTACTTACAACAAGAAGGGGTGGCTATGGGGTCTGCATGTGGTGGTTTATATGCAAATATTGTAGTTAGGCAATGGGAGAAGAAATTTCTTTTTTCTTCATGTTATTTTGAGCACATCAACTTTTACACCAGGTTTTTGGATGATATGTTTGTTCTGTAGGATAGACCTGTTGATGCTATTGAAGATTTTATAAACTATATTGGAACCACCACAGAATTTCTAAAGTTCACCTATACCAGAGACCTTGACAAAATTTACTTTTTAGACATCTTTCTGGAAAAGGATTATGACAATAAGAGGTTTGTTTCAAAAATCTTTAGGAAAAGCACGTATTCGAACTCACTACTGCATTTTTCTAGCACACACCCAGTCAAACAAAAGAAAGCAATAGTTAAGGGACAGTTTGTGCGTGCAGCCCGTATGGTATCTGGTACTGATGAATGTTTAGATGAATGTGACAACTTGAAAAATATGTTTCAAATAAGACGCTATCCTTGTAAGTTCGTTAGTGATATAATGATTGAGGTGGTTAACAAGAGAGAGCATGGGTTTTATGTACCTTTACTTTCTTGTAATATGACTGACAGTGGTCCTTCCACCAGTAATCAAGAAACTGACAATGTTGCAAGTAAGAATGATTATAAGACTTCTTTCATCACTGTACTCACTCAAGATAGTTACATAGTAAGAAACATCTTAACAAAAAACTGCTCTATTTTGAGACGTGACAAGAACATCAGACCACTAATAGGACCGCAACCTATTATGGTATATAGGAAAGGCAAGAATATGAAAAACATATTTGAGAGCAGTAACTCTTGCCCAAACCACAGGTCAGGTTCTATGAACAAATGTGGCAGATGTAACTATTGCAGTTACATTAAAGAAGGCAATATTTTTGACATCAATAATATCCAATTAGAATCAATCAGAAATACAACTGTAACTCGGAGAAAGTGATTTACTGTGCCATGTGTACCACCTGTTCTTGCTTTTACATAGGCAAGACTGATAGAAAGTTAAAAAATCACATACATGAACACCTATATGACATAAGGAATAAAAAAGAAACAAATTCTCTTAGCAAACATGTTTTGGAGTATAATGACCATAAGTTCCAGTTTTTTTATTATAGACAATATCAGTACCAACATGAGGGGTGGTGCATGGTCACTATTACTTAAGAAAAGAGAATTATACTGGCAATTACGTTTGAATGCTGGCAACTGGCCAGGCCTGAATGAGCATGTTTCAATTAGCCCAATTTTAAAACTAAAGGCACTGGAAAGATAAAAAATAAATAAATAAATAAATATACATACAGATATATATATATATATATATATATATATATATATATATATAATATATATTTCTCCATTATGCATTTTAACATTTTAAATTCACATGTTCAGTATTTGTAAGTGTATTTATTTCTCAACATTTTCTACTATATCTAGTTTTTAGTATTTAATTACACATATTTATTATTTTAACACATTCGACATATTTAAATATTTTTGTACATTGTCATTTTATGAAGCAGTGCTTATATATAGTGTGTTTTTAGGGTGGTGTGTTCCATGAACTTTTTCAGTTTGTATATTTTGTCTGCTTTTTAAATTCAGTGACTGTAAATATTGTGCTTTAAAGACATAATTGATTACTTTATAATTGGGTGGAACTTCCTGTTTGAACTGTATAAGAAGGAAGTAACAATGTGGGGTAAATTGTCTGATGAAGTCTAGATCTTTCTGGACGAAAGCGCTCATCCTTGGATTTATTTTGGTCAGAAGTTAATAAAGTGGATTATACATTCTACAAATGTGTGGTGATTTGCAGCCTGCATTACTTTGAGTGGGTTTAATCCAGCTACTACTTCTGGCTTTTGTGTTTATCTGCTTAAGATGCAGGATACCTGTAGAGAAACTGTAATGTGAAGTTATAGCCCAAGCTAATATGGCTAGTCTGCAAAGGGGGGGGGGGTAAGACCTGGATTCCCCTTGCTTGGAGATGTACCACATGACTGTGTTATTGTCTCTAACAACTTGAAGAGATCTAGGGAACCAAAGATGATTCAAGCAACTGACTGACTTGATTAGAGCAAGCATCTCTTTTATATGTATGCGCTTGCATCTGTTCTTGGTGTCTAAAACACCTTGCACTTTTATGCCTCTTGAAACTGCTCTCTCCAAGCAAAGCTTGAGGAGTCTATGATGTCTGACTGCTTTGAAGCAGCAAGAGAGAACGGGAGAGCTGAATTAACGGACATCTGCTGTCTCCACCAGGTGACTTCTCTTCTGACAAACCCGAGAGCTGGGAATTGAAATGATAATGGGTGTTGTTGCTGGGACCAAAGAAACTTCAGATACCACTGTATCTTTCTCGTATGGAGTCTTGCCAGGGCTATCATGAAAATCACAGATGTCATGAGACTCGAAATCCTGAGTTGTTCCCTTGCAGAGACCAAAGTCTTGAGTAGAAAATTCCAGAAAAGCTCTTTGAACTGAGGTGCTTAGCACACATCCCGGGAACACATTCCTGTGTGATGGAGTCAGAACAGACTTTTGAAAGTTTTCTTGGATCCCAGCTTGTGTGTGTGTGAGAGAGAGAGAAATTCCTGACAGTTTGAAAAAGACTATGCAAAGACAAGCAAGTTGTCGAAACATGGGAAAGTGTGGATACCATGTAGCCTGCAATGAGCTATAACTAAATACTTTGTGAAAACTCTTGGTACAGTGGATAGACCAAAGGGTAAAGCATTGGATTGATAATGTGATCCACACACAGAAATCCTTAAGAAACACCTGAAATCAGGATGAATAGGAATGTGATAAGCACTTTTTAAATCTAGTGTTATCAATGAGAAAGAAAAGGCAACAGGTTTGAAGTGACAGCATTTTGAAATTGGGCACTACCGCAAATTGGTTTAGGAAAGAAAAATCCAGAACTGGTCTCCAGACATTTTCTTTTATTGGCACCTAAAATATCCTTGAATAAAAACCTTTCCCAAATTGAGGAGGAGAAACTGGCTCTATGATTAACTAAAACTACAGTTGATGGGTCAAGGTTTGGGATGAGTGCTTAAAAACTTAAAGGACTGATAAACTTTATACAATCTGTCTTTTTAGGGGAAGCAGGCTAAATATCAGGAAAATTGCAGGCAGTGACACAAAGACATCCTCCAGGCTGACAGCACTGGTGGAATCGGAGAAGGTCCTGGAAAATTCCTTTTGTAACAGCTCACAGTATTTTTTGAGAGACTTAGAAACCCCAGTATTCTCCCACTGACAACAATGGAGCATTCTGGAAACAGTCTCAAAGAAAGAGAAAGAGCCCTCCCCCCACTCAGCCCAGGAGAATGAGATACCATGCTCTCCTCAGAATCTGAATCAGAAATGTGAAAAGAAAATCCTGCATCTGTCCCTTCATCTTCCTGTCCAGATGCAGAATATTTAATCTCTTCAAGAAAAGAGATATGGATTTTAATTTCACCATCAGCACCCTTATAACAAGGACCTGACAAATCTGAGCAGGAGCAGATAGGTGTTTACTTTTCTGTTTGGAGCCAACAGAGTTGTTAATGGCAGTATCAGCTTCCCCAGGGATGGACACAACATTCTAAATAAACAGGGAAGCCTTCCTGGCTTAATCTCCCAGGGAGCCAAGAGTGGCTCTCCCATGCCCACACTAAGACCCCAACAGCTGCAGACGACATGTCCAACCCATGGTCCATAGTGGCTATAAGTGCTGCACCAAAGGGATCCATGGTAAAAGATGAGTGGTCTCAGTAACTAGCTCTGGCAACAACAAAGTCACCCACCTGCAAGTGATGACAACTGCTAGCCTGCTGTGGTGGCAAAGGCTGTTTTTCTTAACTGCTTCTTTTTGAGGCTGGAAGAAGAACCCATTATGGGACTAGTAGTTAGCTCCATGGTCAAGCTGAAAATGGCATTTCTTTCCTGGGGAAAATAAGCAGCACAAGCCAGTTAAAATTGAAAGTTATAAAACATCACCTTTTCCCAATAAAAGCACACTACAAATAACTTTAATATAATTTGCCAGCCCCACAAAATTAAAATAAAACTAAGTTTTCCAGAGGAAAAATGTTTTTCATTCACTTTAAACAATTAATTTTTTTAAACAAGAAACTCTACTGATTTTTCACTTATATCGGCAATCATACATTTACATAAATAAAAAAACAAACTGTATTGACATATTTTCAGTTGCAAACATTACACATCACCTATAATCTTCTAGACAGTCACTTTTAGTTAGACATTACATAGCCCATTCAATACCTGCCTTCCCCTTAAACCTCATTCTGCATGTATTCCTTCCACAATTCCCATTTTTTTCTATGTAATTTGCTCCTACCCTTTTCTAAAGATCCCATGTCCAGTTCTTTTATCTGTTACTATGTTCACTACTTCTAGTATGGTTGGTTTAGACTTTGATTTCCATTTTTTAGTAACTGCTTTTTTGGCAGCCACCAGAATTAAACTCAACAAGGCCTTACTATATTTAGACAATTCTGATTCTGTATCACAGCTCAAAAAAATAATTTTCTTAGTTGCATCAATTTACTCATCCAGTATTTCTGACAAAGTAGTCGGCAGGGAATTTTTAAAGTTTATCAACTCATTACACTTCCAAAAAATATGTCCTCAATTGCCTCTTTCTTCCCTGTCACACCTCCAGCATTTCCAATCTACCTGAGGAAAAATTCTTTGGACTCTACTTGGAGTATAACAATACCCAAGCAAACACTTTCAAAGATCCTAAACCTTCTACACTTTGTTGCATACTTGGGAGTCATACATATATTCTCCCACTGTTTCTATTGTGAATTGCTTACCTATTCTCTTTTCCCAATCCTTTTCTAACCTTCTCTGATTGATTCCTATGGTTATCAGGTAACATGTTACATGCCCTACTAGTTATCCATTTTTTAACACCAGCCTCTGTTCTAGATTCTACTAAAAACTTTTCCAGTGCTGATATTTCACTTAGGATCCCCCTTATTCCTTTCTCTTTGCCTACACTCTGATATAAATCCTTGACAGGAAAAAGAATTTATGTCCTACAGTCCAAAGGAATTACTGTCCTCTTCCCATTCTATTATTTTACCTTTGTCTATTTAATTGTTCCCAATACTTTAGCTCCTTTGCCAATTTCCTCCAGTAAATTCTAGCCCCCTCTTGCCTATTCTTTGTACCTCTAATTGCAATAATCCCTACTGGTAGAATCTCCTTTCTCCATTCCTATGTTGGCTTAGTTTTTAGAATACTTTCTGCTACTTTATGAATATAATATTCTGTATAGTTCCTGTTATTCTCCTTAAGGATCTGCATGCAAAATTCTATTATCTAATTATTTCTTGAGCTTCCTCCCATTTTCATCATCATCTCCTTCTACTTTGAATTAAAGCTTTCTGCTTGTGCCATGTACAGGAGCTTTAACTATGTAGCTCTGAAATACCCCTTCAAACCAAGTAATCCCAAACCACCTTAACTTATTGGCAGTATCAAATTATCCCACTTGACTCTTGCCCTCTTCCACTCACAAATAAAATCCTTCATCTCTTTATTAATTGCTATCCCCAACTAACCTGGTTTACAAAAATATGGTTGAACTGCGTATAAAGCTAAAGGGACTAAAAACATTTTACTGCTTGTATCTTGCTATCCATATCCAGAGGCACGGGCTTCCAATTTCTCAGTTTTTATGTTATCTTTTGTTCAGAAGCTTCACAAATATCCTTAACTGCCATAACAGAATAATTTTAACCCATATTCCTAAGTGCTTCATTTTATTATGTCCCCATAAAGATGGGTATTGTTGAACCAATTCATGAGTGGGTACATAGTTTAAAGTTACTGCCTTTGTTTTATCTTCCTTAATTTTGTATCTGAAAATAATTTATAACCGTCTCAGAATGTTCCACAACACGGCAATATCCTTTTCTGGTTTTATCAGATACAAAATATCATCTACAAATAACGCCAACGTTTTTTATTACCATGCCAATTATATCCATGAATTTCTGAGCTCCTTATTTTCTTTGCCATTGGTTCTAAATGTAATGCAAATAACAAAGGTGGAAGGAGACACCCCTGCCTGATTCCTCAGTTCAAACAGAAATCATCAGAGAGGAATCCCCACTTTAGTTTTTGCCTCCAATCCCTCACATATCTTAATTAATCATATTGTTAGGGAATGCAAATGCTTCAATTGCTGTGCTCAAACTCACAGCTTACTCTGTCAAATGCTTTCTCTGCATCCAGACCCACCAACAACAGTGGTATTTTCTTACATTTTGCTTCCCTCTGGATCATCATTGTTCTATTAATGTTATAAAGTGTTTGCCTTCCCTCCACAAAACCAAAATGATCCATATCTATCAACTTTGGCATTACTGTTGTCCTTCTTTTAGCCATTATAGACAAACACTTTATAATCATGGTTTAGAATGGAAATGGGCCTATATGAAAGCTGGATCTGACAGGTCTTTACTATCCTTAGGTATTACAGCCACCACAGCTTTCTTCCAGGATACTGACGCTTTTCTTCCTTTTAAAATACTGTTAAGCAAAACCTTCCAGACCTTTATCACCTTCCTCCCTCCTAGCTTCCAAACTTCCACAGGAATAACATCTATTCCTGAAAACTTTCTTTTAGATTGCTTATACATCACCATTTTTACATCATCTCCTCCTATCCTAATAGTAACTGAGCCTCATCTACCTCTAACCATGACATATTTAATTCTTCCATAAATATTTCCATTTGTACTTTTTCTTGATTTCTACATTTTTCTGCTTTATACAGATTTTCACAAAATTTCTGAAATATTTCCAATACCTCTGTGGGTTCTCTGGTTATTTTCCTTGTTATACGCTCCCTAAGCTTGGTAACACCCCTTTCTTCTATTCATTGCCTGAGCTTCTGTGGTCTGGAGTTATCAAAAAAAAAACAGCTGCTTAACAGCAATCTTTCTATACTCAAGCATATTATTGGGGGTAATCCCTTATTTTCTCAATAGCACTCTGCAGTTGTGCCTCCTCTAGTTCTGTGAGATTCTCCCATTCTGCAATACTTCTTTGTCAGCTCCTCAAAATAATTCTCATTACTTCTTAACCATATCTATTCATCTTTTATTTCTGCCCTATTCTTAAAACGCCACTTTAATTTCATCCCACTCCCTAACTATATTTTTGAAGAAATTTCCATTTTCCCAAATAACTCCTACTATCAATTCCTTAAATTCATCTCTCTTTAAAAGTTAGGCAATGAAGTGCCAGTGTCTCATTTTTATTTTATTACAAGTTATTATTGGCATGTGATCTGAAACAGCTATTGGATGTATATCAAAACTTTCAATTAATTGCACGTTTCTGTAAAATATAATTTCTGCTGAGACTAGCCCAGTTTTTATACCTTGGGAAATAATATGTACATTTCTAAGAGTGCCTACTAACGAACTCATATCTTCCATATCAAATATTTTCATAAATTTCTTCAAAAATCTATCCTCTTTTCTTTTATTTTTCCTTCTAGCCCCCCCCCCAGCCACATCCTCAGAATTACATATCAAATTGCAGTGCCCACCTACAAACAATATCCCTTGCTGAAAGCTGATTATTTCTCCCAAGATTTTCTTAAATTCCAAGGTGGAAAACTAATACTCAGCTACATAATTCTTCTCCCTTGCCAGTAACTCCTTAATACTACAAATCTAACATTATAATCTAATTTTCCCTCATCTATCACTATTGGAGCTCCTCTATCAATTAATATAAGTACTCCTCTTTGCCTTTGTCCCAGTAATTCCACTGAATAACCACCCTAAAATCATTTATTTATCAAATTCACATGCTCAGTTCCTCCCAAATGTATCTCTTTCTAGCATAGCTATTTGCATTCTAGACCATTCACATTAAAAGATAACACAGAAAGTGTTGCCATTATGATCAGAAGCTATTATCCCCATCTATTATGTGTAACAGCATTTTTCAAAATGTCACATTTCAGCATTTGTGTTACATGTAAAGTGAATATAAAAAGTGTACACACCCCTGTTAAGATACCAGGTTTTTGTGATATAAAAAAATGAGACAACAATAAATTATTTCAAGACTTTTCCCACCTTTAATGTAACCTATAACCTGTACTATTCAATTGAAAAACAAACAAATCTGTTAGGGAAAAATATAAAAAAAAAATAAAAAACATACAATAAGCTGTTGCGTAAGTGAGCACACCCTTAAACTAATACTTTGTTGAAGCACCTTTTAATTTAATTACAGCATTCAGTCTTCTTGGGTAGGAGTCTATCAGCATGGCACATCTTGATGTGGCAATATTTCCCCACTCTTCCTTGCAAAAGCACCCCAAATCTGTCAGATTGCGAGGGCATCTCTTATGCCCAGCCCTTTTCAAGTCACCCTACAGATTTTCTATTAGATTTAGGTCTGGGCTCTGGCTAGGCCATTCCAAAAAAAGAAGTTATATACTTACCATAACGTTCGATGTTTGTAGTCCACCTCGCCCTTCATTCTTACACTTGGGACCGGAGCTGACTCAGCCATACTCTAGCTCAAAAACTTCTTGTTGGCTCGTGGCTAGGAGGTATCCCATCATGCATCACTAACATACCCCAGATCTTGTTTGTTGCAAGGAGAAACATACAGAGACAAAGAACAAATCAAGTTGAAAGGACTAACAAAAGGCAGTAGACATTCTACCCCCAGGTCCTCAAGGAGGGGGCAGGAGGGTGGGTTTGTAAGAATGAAGGGCAAGATGGACTACAAACATTGAATGTTATGGTAAGTACATAACTTCTTTATGTTCTGTAGTTCTATCTCGCCTTCATTCTAACACTTGGGACAGTGTCCCTAGCACCTTCATCTTGGGTGGCTCATTGGAAAATGCTCCTGAGTACTGTGGAACCAAAGGAAGACCTGTTCCTAGAAGCCATATCCAATTTGTAGTGAGTAATGAATGTATGAGGTGAAGCCCATGTTGCTGCAGCAAAAATGTTGTCTATTGGAATTTTAACCTGAAAAGCTACCGAAATAGACATAGACCTGGTAGAATGAACTTTCACCTTGAAGAGAAGGTCTTTACCACTGGATGAATAGACAAATGAAATGAAACTGGAAATCCAGTGAGATAATGTGACTTTAGAAACTGGAAGGCCCCTCCTAGAATCTGAAAAGGAAACAACCAACTGATCTGACCTTCTGAAATCTTTAGTTCTGTCCAGATAAAAACGCAATTGTCTATGCACATCCAGTTGGTGAAATTTGTACTCTGCCTTGTTAGAAAGATTAGGGAAGAACAGAGGCAATTCAACAGACTGATTAATATTGGCTTGAAAAGAAACCTTAGGAATAAAGGAAGGGTTTGTCCGTAAGGAGACCCTATCTTTATGAAATACCAAATAAGGAGGCTTAATGGAAAGAGCTTGCAGTTCAGAGACCCTTATTGCAGAAGTGATATCCACTAAAAATATAGTTTTCCAAGATAAAAACTTGAGGTCACATGTTGCTGAAGGTTCAAAAGGACTTGACGTAAGTTTATGGAGAACAAAGTTCAAATCCCATAGCGCCACGGGAACCATGACTGGGGGTCTTAGCAAGGTGGTCCCTTTGAGGAAGGCTCTACAAAGCCTATGAGCCATAAGATTAGGTTCATTAGCAACATGAAAAGTGGAAATGGCTGCTAACTGAACTTTAATAGTGGCCGCTGCTGAGCCTTGGTTGAATAACTGTGAAAGGAAGTCTAAAATGGCAGAAATGGGAGCTGTGTAAGGATCAAGGTTTCTCTTATGGGCCCAAAGGGAGTATCTTTTCCATTTACTGGTATAAATTTTCCTGGTAGACGGTTTGTGACAAGATAACAGGATGTGTACAACCTCGGGAGAAAAGTCATGAAGCCTGACTAGGGATGGAATTGGAGCAGCCAAGCTGTCAAGTTGAGGGTGTGGAGAGAGGGATGGAATGCCCCTGACATGTGTGTCAGCAAATCTGGCACTGGATCCAGAGTCCATGGTTCATCCATTAAATGAGGTCTGAGAAAGGGGAACCAAATCTGTACAGGCCAGTAAGGAGCAATTAGGATAATTTTGCTTCCCAAGGATATTGTTTCTGAATTATCTTCGGTATGAGAGGGAAAGGAGGGAAAGCATAGAGAAGTCCCGAGGGCCAATCGTGAATGAGTACATCTTTTGGTGTTTCCCCTTCCGGGGGAATCAGGGTGAAGTAGCTACTGCATTTGGCATTGAGAGGGGTGGCAAAGAGATCGCAGCAAGGCTGACCTCATTTGCAAAAAATTTGTTCTGCAATGTATGTGTTCAGAGACCACTCATGAGGCACCAGAATAGCACTGCTGAGCCTGTCGGCTATGATGTTGGATTTCCCCGGGATGCGCGTTGCTATCAGAAAGCGCTGGGAAGACACTGCCCACTCCCACACTCGAAGGGCTTCTCTGCAGAGGGGGTAAGATTTGGTCCCTCCTTGTTTAAGTACCATACCATCGACATATTGTCCGAGTGGATTGCAATCCTGCTCTCATCTCCAAGACGTTGATATGCAAATCATCCTCATGTTCCTGCCACGTGCCTTGGACTGTTCTCCCTAGATAATGCCTCCCCTACCCTATCTGGGAGACATCCATGGCCACAGTGGCAACTGGGGGGGGGGAGGACAAATGGTCTGTCTGTGTTTAGATTGCTGGTCCAGGTCCACCAACCAAGATCCTGTTTGCATAAATCTGTTATCAGGATGGGGTGTGATAGAGGTAGATACTGCAGTGACCATTGGGCAAAAAGTAGTCACTGCAGGACCCTCATGTGCAGTCTGGCTAACAGAACTAGTGTTATTGTCGTAGCCATTGTCCCCAGTAGCTTGAGCATCACCTTTGCTTTCACTTTTCTTAGAGGAAGTAAGCTCAAGACTTGTTCCCTTAGACTCTGAATTCTTTCTATGGGAAGGTAAGCCCTCATTGAAATGGTGTTTATTTCAGCACCAATAAAATTCACATGCTGAGAGGGTGACAATGCAGATTTTTGCCAATTTACTTTAATACCTAACTGCAGGCAAGTTGAAATGGTAGCATCTCTGGCCTGTAACAGTAGATGCCTGGTGGTGGCAGTCAGGAGCCAGTCGTCCAGATATGGAAACACTTGGAATCTCTGACATCTCAAGTGAGCCATAACCACTGCCATACATTTCAACACCCTGGGGGCTGTCGTGCGACCAAAGGACAGGGCGCGGAACTGATAATGACTGGTTCCCAGCTGGAAGCATGAGTGACTCCTCAATGCCCTGTCCATTTTGATATGGTAGTATGCATCTTGGAGGTCTATGGAGCACATCCAAATGTCTTTCCCTAACAACGGGAGTATCGACTGTAAGGTGGCCATTCGGAACTTGGACTTCTGTACAGATTCTTCAATTTGCTGAGATCCAAAATAGATCTCATGTCTCCTGTTCTTTTTGGCACCAAAAAGAACTTGGAGTAAGTCCCTAATCCTACTTGGTCTGCAGGGACAGGTTGGATGACTCTCTTCATGAGCAACTTTTGGATTTCTAGAGTTGCTGAATCCCTGTGATTGGTTGCATATCTGGGATTCATCTGGTCTGAGGGGATGGAGAAGAGAAGGGAATATGGTAACCTCTAGTAATTATCTTTAATACCCACTTGTCTTGAGTGATGTTGTGCCAGGCTTCTGGGTATAAAGAAATATGACCCCAGACTGACTCCAGAGATACGCAGTCGAGCCTCCTTTCAAGAGCACTGATAGGGACGACCACGAAAGGAATCATGGTCTCTGTGGTTCTGCGGGCATCCTCTGCCTCTAGGGTGGCGTCTACCATTATTTCCTCCTCCTCTGCCACTGAAGAAGGAATCACCTTGTGCATCCTGAAAAAACCTCTGCGATTTTTTGAACCACATTTTGCCACCCTTCTGCCCTTTGGGATAGGGTTTAGAAGGGATGAAAAAACAGACGCCCAAGGCAAACAGGGTTTTTCCTTCCTGCTCGCACCTGGTGAATGTGTCCTTTACCTTGGTTCCGAACAATAAGGATCCGTCAAAGGGGGCATTGGTAAACATAGACTTAAAGGCCTCCGCAAAGTTACACAAACGCATCCAGGAGTGTCTTCTAAGAGAGACTCCTGAACCTGCTGCCCTACTCGCTCCATCCGCTGCATACGATATTAGCCTCATGGAAGAGTTCACAATAGAATTTATGGTAGTCATCTGTGCGTTAGCCTTCTGAGATACCGCATCAGATACGTTTATCCTGTAGATTATTTCCCAGCTTTTTTAGGAGATCTCTATGGAGCCTTGTGAAATGAGACAGGTAGTTCAGCGATCCAAGTGTAAAAGCCACTGAAGAAAAGACATGCTTCCCATACCTATCCATCGTTCAAGACTCCTTGTTCGGTGGATGGACAGTGGAGGAAGTTTCAGCAAGTTCCTTTTGGGTGGCTGCAGCCACCACCATGGCATCTACTGGAACGCCCTTAGTAAGAAAGTCCTTGTCCTGGGGTGCTGACAAAAATGTATTTGGTCTTCTAGGAACCGATTCCACAGAATCAGGAGATTCCCACACCTTTCGACTCGCTAAATCCAGTAGCTCATCGAAAGGAGGAGACACCAAAGAGGCGGAGGGTTGAGACCCGAAAGCCTTCAGGTACACCGATTCCTCATCAGAAGGGGATGTGGTGGGCCAGCCGCCTCTCTGGTTCAGGACCACAAGGATATCTGCAAATGAGATATCATCAGAGGATGACTTGGGGGACCTTTCTGACTCCTCGAGGTCAGTGTCTGATGTAATAGACTCATCAGGGGAGTCAACATGTTTCCTCTTACAAGTTTTCTTCCTAGGCGGTTCCTCAGACAGGTATTCTGGGGAGACCTCGGAAGACTGGGGACCACTCATGGAGGTCTCCTGAGGCTGTGGGTCTCTGCTGTGTTGGGGGAGAGAGGGAGCTGAGACTGAAGTCGGCGCTTTAGGGAGAAGAGTGTCGGTACCTCTGGATGAAACTGAAGACCTGGACAGCACACTCCTCATCACATCAAAGGCTGATCCTCCCAGCTCCGAGGATGCCCTCCGCTCCGAAGATGCAGAGACAGTCCTCGGTGCTGAAGATATGGGCTCCGAGGCAGATGCCGGGTCCAAGCTCACCTACGTCGAAGCACTGAGAGGTAGGCTCGGAACTGAAGTTCAATTTGAAGCATCCCCCTCGGGCCCGACCAGAGAACTGAGGACCGTACACCCCACTGGCGGCACCAAAAGGGTCGGAGCGGATATTGGAACTGAGAGATCAACTGAGGTAGCTGGAACTGACCTTTCCACAACCCAAGGCACCGACAACTCTGGCTCCGGAGGAGGAGCATCGACAGGGTGTGAGGGCACATTAGGCTCCAGAGCCGATTGGGACAGAGCTAAAAGTAAATTTGCCAGCGCCGGAGTTTGAAGCAGTCTACGCACCACTCTCTCGATGTCCTCATCAGAAAGGCTCCTAGAGGACCTGGAAGATAGAGTGGGGGATCTAGATCGCTGGAATATAGGCGACCTAAGTGTCAGGGAAACCAGTGGGAGTTCAGATGACCGGCTCCGAGATGCAGTATCAGTTATCTGCTCCGAAGCTCCTGGAGCCAAAACTGATGGATCCACTAGGCTAACCTCTGTCGGCACCAAAGCCAGTGGAGCCAACGAGGGTATAGCCACTTTAGTAATTTTGTCTGGAGACTCCGACGTAACAGAGCTTTTGTAGCTTCTGGTCTGCCTTTCTTAGAAGAGGAAGGAGATTTAGAGCTGGATGATGAAGATGCCAATTCCTCCTCAAAGGAATGTTTTAATAGTCCTTTCAAAATAAGTTTGTTCTTCCTCTCCTGAAGAACACGAGGACTGAATGCGTGACAAAACAGGCAAGACTCCTGGAGGTGGGTAGCCCCCAAACAGTAAACACACAGATTGTGCCCATCAGCAAGGACATTTTCTGGGCACATTTAGTACACTTTTTGATGCCCGAAGGCTTAAGATCCTTAGAGTCTTTTGACATATTGCAAAAAACCACTATCCACAATACAACAACCATTGAACAGATAGAACATAGGTTCATAGTTTAGTACTAAGCTAACTGCCCTTGCGAGCCATTTTAAGCCTAGCCAATTATCTCTTGTGAGACTCAAACCCTGCACCTTGTTTTTGTGAGGCAAACATCTTAGCTATTAAGCCACCCTCCCACCAAAAAGGCAGAGAACTAGGTCTTCTAACTTAAACAGGCCTAGCCCTAAGAGGAGAAAGAGATAAACCGAGGACTAGGTCCTCTAATTTAAATGGGCCTAGCCCAGGTAGAGACGGAAAACAGAACCGAGGACTAGGTCCTCTAATTTAAAGGGCCTAGCCCAATGGGAGACAAGCAACAGAATGAGGACTAGGTCCTCGAACTTAAACGGGCCTAGCCCAAGGGGAGGAAACAAGAAAGGGAAACAAGCAGCACAAGAGATAGCAATGCAGGGATACAAAAAAGGCCAACGGAAGAACGACCAAACAATGTACACGCAGTACACACAGAAACGAAGCAGCAAATGGTCTGAAACAGACATGGACTGCAAGAAACACACTAAACTACCAAAACAAGTTTATTTTATCCAATAATAACTAGTCAAATATATTGAAAATTTTCACTTAGCCACGGCCAAGAAGAATCACGTCTGAGATGAACGAGCAGCAAACGTGATCTGGGGTATGTTAGTGATGCATGATGGGATATCTCCTAGCCACAAGCCAACCAGAAGTTTTTGAGCTAGAGTATGGTCGGGTCCCAAGTGTAAGAATGAAGGATATATAGGACTACAGAACATCTTTAATTTTCCTTGGTGAAGCCATTCTTTTGTTAATTTGTATGTATGCTTGGGGTCATTGTCGTGTTGAAAGGTGAAATTCCTCTTCATCTTTCTAGCAAATGCCTGAAGATTTTGGGCCAAAAGTGACTGGTACTTGACACTGTTCATAATTCCCTCCACCTTGACTAAAGCCCCAGTTCCAGGTGAAGAAAAGCAACCCCAAAGCATGATACTGCCGCTACCATGGTTCACTGTGGGGATGGTGTTCTTTTGGTGATGCAAAGTGTTGTTTTTGCGCCAAACGTACCTTTTGTAATTGTGGCCAAAAAGTTCAACCTTGGTATCATCAGACCATAACGCATTTTCCCACATGCGTTTGGGAGACGATGTATTGTTTTGCAAATTTTAGCCGGGCCTGGATGTTTTTCTGTATAAGAAAAGGCTTCTGTCTTGCAACCCTACCCCATAGTCCAGACATATGGAGAATATGGAAGATTGTTGCCACATGTAGTACACAACCAGTACTTGCCAGAAATTCCTGCAGCTCCTTCAGTGTTGCTGTAGGTCTCTTGGCCACCTCCCTGACCAGTTTTCTTCTTGTATTTTTTATCAGTTTTGGAGGGACCTCCAGTTCTTTGCAACATCACTGTTGTTCCATATTTTCTACACTTTTTGATGACTATCTTCACTGTGTTCCATGGTATAACCAATGCTTTAGAAATTTTTTTGTACCCTTCTCCTGACTGATACTGTTCAATAATGAGATCCCTTTGATATTTTGCAAGCTCTCCATGAACCATGGCTTTTGCTGTAGCAGGCAACTGAGTAAATGTCAGGAAAATCCTACTAGGACAGTTGAGCTTTATTTTGGGGTCAATCAGAGTCTCTTTAATTGATGGCAGGTGTGTACCCAAGAAGAATGAATGCTGTAATTAAATCAAAAGCTGTTTCAACAAAGTATTAGTTTAAGGGTGTGCACACTTGTGCAACCAGCTTACTGTAGATTTTACTTTTTATATTTTCCCCTAACAGATTTGTTTGTTTTTCAATTGAATTGTACAGGTTATAGGTCACACTAAAGGTGGGAAAAGTTTTGAAATGATTCATTGTGGTCTCATTTTGCTATATCACAAAACCTGGCATTTTAACAGGGGTATGTACACTTTTTATATCCACTGTTAAAGTCTGGCAGGTTAATCTTTTATACAGTTTTTTGTCATATCCATTTGAACCTATGTCATATCTTACAAGACTTTTTGTTTTAATGAACCCCCCCAAAAAAATAACCTCCCACAGGCCACCACCAAAACACAAAAAAATTGCATCTGCAAATAATGAAGTTTAACCTTCCTAACAGGAACAATTGCCGCAGATTGAAAGCCACACTCACAGGCCTGAATTAACCTGTAATGAAGGTTATCTATGCTATGATGCGTGGTACAGCTTATACTTCTTACACTTAAGTGCTTTTTGTTTTTGTCTTATCTTTATTCCTCTCTCAGATGTAGAAAACAAGTTGAATGCTTTCAGAAAATATTATTTTTTAGCCATTGAGATAAGCAGCATCTTATCAGCTTGTCTCCAAAGGAACATGAGAACCAGATACACAGTTGCCTTCAGCTACAAGCTTCTCATGTTACACTGTGAACATTTATTTGCTGAAAAAAAACTTTTCCTTACTTTCACTCTTCTATAACTTAATTGCCTCCACTTAAAACTTGTTAGATCAACCAAGGGCCTTAATCCAGTCATTCCCCTAGGCAAAACAAAGAAAAACATATCAATTTTACTTGTATCATGTTCTTTTGTCCAGGCTTTCTTCTCCTTTTACATTGCAGTGCCTACATTTCTTAAAACTGAAGAAGAAACAAAAAGGGGAAAAGGGCATTTATTTACTCTAGTATCCCTATTACATACAAAAATAACTGAAAACAACTTTACTATATAACATGCAGTTTATTTTATTTATCTTTTGTTGACCGGGTTAGTCCAACTGGGCCAAAGGCCCATTTTCAGTGGAGACCAGAGGAGAAAAGCTCCACACAAAAAATACAATATGAAGACTATACAAGAAATATTAACATAATATCAAAGTAGTGAATATACAAATGAACAAATAAATGAATAACATACAGAAGATAACATGGAGCACAAAGAAATTAGATACAGAACACCTAAAAAATAACATATCAGGATAAACCAGGAATTATACTTACTCTAAAAAAATAAAATAAAATGTAGGAAAAAATGTAAAGAAAGAGTACTGAATAGTGGGGTAGAAACAGGGAGGTAGAGAATGTATAAAAGAGTAAGTATAAGGAAGTGAGAAGAGGTAAGAGAGAAACAAGAAGTTTATGTCATTGTCTTCTTCCTCCAAAACAAATTGAGTATACAATTGTTTAGTAGACACAAAGAGGTTTGTACAGTATTTCTAATGTTTCCTTTAGGAAAAGGGGATGTGTTAAGGGCATATATATGGAGTGAGTTAGGTGGGATGGTCAAAAGAGCAGGATGGTGAATTAGCAAGGTAATTTTTAGTTCTTTTTTGAAGAGAGAGAGGTAGATTTAATGGTGCGTACATTGTTGGGACGTTTGTTCCAAATATGGGATACTGAGCATTTACAGAGCAATCAGATTATTGATTTGTTTGGCTTGTAAGTGTCAAGTAGGAATTGTTCTGAGCTACGGAGAGTATGCATAGGAGTATAGAGGACAGATAGGGACAGTATGAAGACTGGTAAATTAGTGAATGTGCCATTTGTAGCTGAGACAGTTGGCATAGCTGAGGGAATTCAAGCCAATGTAATTGTTTAAGAGCGAGGCAGTGGTAAGATTTGTAGTGGAGGTTACAAGCAAATCTAGCAATTTGGTTGTAGCTTTGTTCAAGTTTGGCTATAAGGTTGGCTTAGAGGTGGGTAAATATACCGGGTGAATATAGTAGGCAGGGGAGGAGGTAGGCTTGGGCAAGATAAGTCCTTGAGGTAGTTGATAGATACTTTGTGTTTCTGTACAATAGACCAAGTTTTTAATTTGTTTTTTTGAAACAATGTTGAATGTGAAGGTAAAATTGTAGTTGGTTGTCTACTGTGATACCTAGGAGTTTGGTATGAGAGTCAACATGAATAATGGTGTTGTCCAGGGAAAAGATCTAGAAGGATTATGTCATGTCTTATAAGAAATACTGTTTTATTTCACTGACAGTTACTTTT
Organism: Protopterus annectens; assembly: GCF_019279795.1. NCBI lineage: Eukaryota > Metazoa > Chordata > Ceratodontiformes > Protopteridae > Protopterus > Protopterus annectens. Next base: position 704,769,991 of record NC_056745.1, on the reverse strand, counting down.
CTTCACCCTCCCCACTCCTTAATGTTCTTCCAAACATTAATGACATGAAGTAGGGCATTTGCTTTCGGGTCCCTTACAAGTTTAACAAAGTCAAAAAAGGCCAATATTTCCAGGTTTTCTTTTCACCATATTTCACAAATGTGATTAATGAATATGTGTGGGAGTACAAAGTATCAATTTCTGAGTTGCTGGTTTTCTTCCTGTTGATCTCCATCTCCCAACACTAATTTCCGGTTCATTTTAAATTTGCTCCTGGTTCTTCTACTCGACGCCTGTTTTTTTTTTTTCCATTTCACAAGCATTTTCCTATGTACCACTGGAAAAGGTTTGACTGGCTAAGTCTCTCTATGAACTTTATTATCACATGAGTAAGAAGCAAAGTCCCCTTCTGTTTGATAGCTCACATTTTGTCGGACAAACATTTTAATTTCCTCCTTAGCATGTTCTGCATCAAAAAATGAATTTTGACACTCCAAGAAAAAATATTCTGAAGATAGCAGGATACAGCAACTTGAATCTCACACCCACTTCTTGACATTTCCTGACTGCTGGAATAAATATATTTTGCCTAGTGTACAGTGAGTAATCATTTTCCACAAGCACTCTGTCTCCAAATTTTAGTACTTTCTCTTTTGCTGCAGTTTTGTCAGAAACAACTTTTTTTGCTAGTAGGTTTGCATTTACTACTAGATGTTTTGGCTGATTTCTCATGGCCAGGTTTGGATCATACACACAATGTGCCCTTTCAATTAACAACAACTGCTGTAGAATACCAGTTCAGTTGCTCATTTGTGCTTTCAGAGAATTAACACATTCTGTTCCTTCCAGTTTCTCTGGTAGAGCAGAAAACCTCAGGTTTTCCCTACGTGCTCTGCCCTCTAACTCAACCATTTTTTACACATCTCTTCTTGGGCACTTTCATACTCAGCTAGTGTTCTCTTCATTTCAACCTCCAATTTTTGCAGTTTTATCAGCTCATTTGAATATCTATTTAAAGCTTCTTCCATTTTTTCCAGCCTTTTGTTATTTGAGTTGATAACTCATTCAGGATTTCATTTATTTTAATCAGCACATTTGACTTATGACTTCTAGTAATCTAAAGGAAAAAATATCTTGCACCAAAGCTGGAGCTTGAACTGGTCTTTGTTGAACAGCTGCAGAATTCTGCAAAGCCAGTGTTTTTCCTCAAGTTTTGTGGTTGATTTTCCTTCAGGTTCTCTAAATTCCTTCACTGCTGGCATCCAGGAAGTGCACTTACTAGCCAGTAAGTGAATTTTACCCCAAAAGACAAATTAAGTGGCTTTTCTCTAATTTTCTGTTTTCATACTCAGAGATGAAATTAAGCTATTACTTAGTGTGCAGCTGTATTGGAAGTTCAGACTTTAAACAAATTTTCAACTGAGAGGAAAAGTGCACTATCATTTAAAAAGTACAGGTACGTTTTGAGACAGTCTGTTCAAACACAAACTCCTCATAAAAAATAACCTACCGAACCAGGAAAGTACAGTTAAACAATAAATATTTAAATGTGAAAGGCTTTCCTCAAAGGGAACTTATCTGTCAAGCAATGGGACACTACAAGCCAACTGCCAATCCTTGGAAGCCCATAGGGGAGCACCCTCCAACATCAAAAAAGCTCTGAAGAGTTTGATGCTCAATATGTTTTTGGGCAGCTTGAGCTGCCTAAAGGTTTGAGTATGTGTGTAAGGTACCCTGATGTTTTGGAAGCTGACTTGCTATTATATCCATGGCAGGATGTAACCCATACAGCTAATGCTATTACAGCAGTAGTCAATATGATGAACATCTATACATCAAGTCCCAAAGGTGGTGAGGACCTTAGCGAACACCTGTTTTGATGGGTAGGGAGTATAAGTAAGAATTAATCCATTTAACAGACTGGAGTCTATTGGATCAGTAACTGGAGAACTAGTTGGTATAAGTGTTTGAAAGGTCAAGTGAAGAGAGCTGTTTTAGAAGAACGCTATTAGAAACAGTTCTTAAGGCCTTGAAAAGGTCCAGGAACATGGCAGAAACCTGATGGCCTTTGTCACTGGCTAGGTTAATACTGTTGGTGAAGTTTACAAAAACTGTGGTCTGAAACCATGTTGTGTGGGGATGAGGAGATTGTTAGTTTGTAAACGAGTCATTAATTGATTATGAATGCATTTTTCAAGGATTTTTGAAAGGCCTCCATTGTGAAGTGAGATGATGTAAGATTTTTTCCATAAGGCTGGGGCATGCAATTCCTGAATAGGCCCATTTATAAGAATGGATACTGGAAAGGAAATTGAGCTGGCTGCTATTTGGAGCAAGTGTACTTGGTTTAATTTGTTTCAGGCATTTCTTAATTGTTATGACAGATACTGGTTGAAAGGAAAAAGAGTGAGTATTAATGGAACTGAGAGGTGAAACTAAGTGGGATGTGGTCAGATAATTTCAGAAGGTAGATGTGTGTTGAGTTTTGTTGTGAAGCAGTTTAGTGATGCTACAGATAAAAGTGATCATTGAAAGCATTTGCAGTTTCTTCTTGGAAATGGTTGGGGTTTGGCTGTCCATTTGACCCAGGATGTAGTATTTTATATATGATGGCCCAGAATTGTCCACAACTTCTGTAGCATCTATTCCAAAAATGGAGTAATAAAATTTGTAAAGTTTGATCTGGTATTTGGCTTTATTTCATAAGTATTTATATTGTTTATATTGCTGAAGATTATGTATTTATTTGATGCTATCAAAGAGTTACCGCCACACTTTAAGGAGGGTCAGGAATCTTGTAAAGCTTCTCTTGCTGTTTCCTGAATTTCCTTTCATAATGTTCTAAATGCAATAGAGTCCACCTTAGCTGGAAGTTTGTCTTGTAGAGACTCAAGGTACAATAGCATATAGAATTGTGAATTCAATACTTTCACTGCAAGGGTGGCAAAGGTATAAGCTTTTTTTCCCAAATCTGTTCAATAGTCTACTTTCCCTGTCATTATGTAGGGGATATCTAGTTGGCCCCTTTGATACACCTGTTGTAGATTCAGTAGAGACAAATGACGGGTCAGCCTTGGGAGACTTGTGAGGGTGCTTATGAGATTCAAGCACTCTGTAAAGCCTGCCCAGCTTCCTAGGAGCAGGTGGGGTAAATAATCAGGGTGTAAAGCAATGTCTTCAAAGACAGCATCCAGTACTGCATGTACAGGAGGGATAGCCAGTGGCCTAGGAGAAGGCAAACTTAGTAGTTCCATACATTGGGTCCGAGTTTGTGAAAACTGTTTATTTTCCCATTTGAAAGCCTCCATCATTTTACGAAGAGCATCCCTGAAAGAAAGGTCCACTGGGGGGCAGAATACAGGGTGAAATCTGAGCCTGGATCTGGATAAGTTTGTGGTGGTAGGTGCACAGAACAGGTCAACTCCTCATCTTTTGAGCTTGAGGAATCAATCTTCCTGAAAAGCCTCCTCTCTGCTTGTTTTAGATGGGAAGGCTTCATGAGCAGAAGAGCTGGATGGCTCCCTGGATTTCATAAAAGCCATGAATTATGTGGTATTGGGCTATAGGGTGGAGGCGAAGAACAGGATATGGTTCAATTCAGTCTAGTTGCCTGTTTAGAAGGGATGACCTGAGGAAGCTGAGGTCTGCTGAGTGACCTCAGACCTGACTGACAACTGTGTCATGGTAGCAGTGGTAAGTAGGTTGGAAACCATGGTGGCCTCTTCAGGGGTCTGGCCAGAGGGTTCAGGCCTAGGGGTTAAAGACCAGGGAGCTGCAAAGGTGCCTCACCTGGGCAGTTGGGTGACTTGAGATAGAGCTGGAGATTTATCGGAAATGTCAGAGTCCTTAATTTTTTTTTTTTTTTGCCCTTCTGTTTCTTCAGAATTATGACAGCAGAAGCTGGTACTTGCAAAGATCCAGTTGTAGCAGTGGGTTGCAAAGCCACTGGGGGAACCAAAGTCAAAAACTCCATATGGACAGCTAATCAGCCCTATGTTTGAAGGTTTAGCATGGAATTTAGCACGGTCAGGACAATAACAGATGCCATGCTGAGGCCCTGAGCAGAACAGACAAAATAAGTGAAAATGTTTATGTGGAATTTGCTTCCCACACTTCAATTGTTGACCTTTTTAAACATCCACTTGATAGATGGAAATCTCGAATGGGGTACTTATCTGAATGGAAGTAGTAGACACTCTGGAAAAATGAACTAATCAATGGACTGCAAGCATTTTGAACATGTTTAATGCATTGGATTGCACAGCTAGAAAGCACTGAAGATGGCACAGACAGACACTCCTCATACTGTAGCATCAGTCTATGGATGTCTGTCAACTATGGATGATGCAAAGACTCTGGAAATCGTGCTGGTCATGGGCTTCTGCATGGCTTGAAATCCTAAGAATCATTACTGCAATACTGACTATGAAGAACATCTAGGAATAACAAAGGCAAGATTTACAAGCTCATGGAGTAATAAAGTCAATCTAACTAGTTATCTGAAGATATTTATGTGTGCGTGTGTGTGTGTGTGTGTGTGTGTGTGTATATATATATATATATATATATATATATATATATATATAAACAAATCTGAGGGACAGCTGTACAATACTTAATGGATACACTATTTTCTATGGCCAATTAATATGCATCTACCTCTCCCTGGAATTTTTATGCATTCTTTAAACTACTTGAGTATACTTCACTTAAGACACAACCTACTCATACAGCTAAGGCTACTGCAGCATTAATCAATATGAAGAATGTAGTACAGTTATGTAAGTTGAACTTACCATAACAGTAGATGTTCTGAATGTTCACTGCTGCAGTAGCCACTCCCTATCTCCATCCCCTTGTTTATTTTCTGAATGTTCACTGCTGCAGTAGCCACTCCCTATCTCCATCCCCTTGTTTTTTGGTGGTGGTTTAATGCCAGGGTGTGGACATTTAGTGTTTGTTATTCCTAGCCTTGTCTTTTCAAGGGCTCAATTTTCCTCTCTCTGCTAGCAGCAAAGTGCTGAAGGGCTTTGTCCTCAAACTTGTCTTTTAGTTTACTCAGCTCAAGCTGCTTCACAGTTTGGGCATGTGGAAGCTGCCCTGAAGCTTTGGAAGCTGGCCGGTTCTTATATCTTTGCTTGTATAACTAGACCTCCTCGAATATGCATACAAATGTAATAGGTGAGAACCATTTCTGCTGCCAAACGGCTGTTGAAGGCAGCTGTACGCCAACTCAAGAGGAGCATCCCATACAGAATTCCATCTGCCTAGTAAGAGACATGTTTTTACTCTTTCTTCTTTTTTAGTAATAAGATATGCAAGTATTACAATGCAAAAAGAGGAAAAAGGCTAGACAGAAACATGTTTAAGTTAATAAGTTGTAATCCTGGACTGTTGAGGTGGGAGATGGGGTGCAATAGTACACAGATCATAATACATGTACAGCTGATATGTTTTCTTTTACTTTTGCATAGGTACATGTACAGCTGATATGTTTTATTTTACTTTTGCATTGGTGACTATCTGGATTAAAAATATTTAGCTTGATCTAGTTACAATTTTTAGTCGAACCAAGTGAATAAGAGAGCACTGAATATAACAAAGTTTTCTTTCAGAAGTAAATGTTTCACCTTGTCATTAGAAGCCTGCAACTGAGGACTACATTTTTTTCCCTCTTACGTTTCCACAGAGACAAGCTGATAATAGGGCTATACAAAGGCAGAACAGTGGTTCCCTCAAGGCACAAAGCTAATGTTTTCTGAAAACATGCTAGTTGTTTTTCACATCTGGGAGGAGTATAAAGATAAAAAAGAACAGACACCAATTAGTGTAAGCAGAAGCACAGGCAAAGTGTGCATCATAGCATGGACACCCTCAATTTTTTTAGGTTAATTAGGGCCTTTGTTTGCAGTTGTCTATTTAAGACAATCATTCATATTAGGAGAGTTAAACTTCATTTTTTGAAGATGTACATAATTTTGTGTGTTTGTATTGAGTTAAGAGGTTATGGGGATTTTTTTAAGGGTTCTCATTAAAACAAAAAGTCTTGTAAGATGTGACATAGATTCTAATGCTGACAAGAAAAAATGTATAAAGGATTAACCTGCCAAACATTAGTATTTCAAGTATCACAAAAGTTGGAAAATAGACATTTAAAAAACTGCCATATGTAATAGGTGGGAATAATGACTTCTTATCACAATGGTAACACTTTCCACATTATCCTGAAATGTGAACAGTCTCACAGGTAGAGACCAAAAGGAAATCATAATTAATTATATTAAGAAATGCAGAGTGCAAAGAGCAATGCTACAGGAGACAGGTTTGGAAAGAGTTGAACATGCAAATTTGATAAAGGATTTCAGGAAGGATATTTAGAAGAATATTAGAGATAAAGGAAAAGAGGAGTACTTACATTTGCTAGAAGAACTATAATCATGATAGAAGAGGGGAAAAAGATGATAGCAGATATGTGATAGTAAGGGGCAAGGGATTAGGATTACACTGGCATGTATTTATAGTGCACTTAAAACTGCTATTACAGAACTTAAAATAAACTGGGAGAAATAATCAGCTGACTGAAATCTGACTTGCAACAAACAAGGGTATATTTGATAGGAAATTTAAGAAAATATTTGGTATGGAAAACATTAATCCAGTGGTATGAACTCCAAAAGAATTTATGTTATTCCCCAAGGGAAAATAACTGGGCTAAACTACACAGAAATTATATTTCACAGGAACGTATGCATTTAATTAAGAACTCTGACACACATCCAATAACTATTTCAGATCCTGTGCCAATAATTACCAAGATAAAAATGCAGGATAATGAAGTAAAGATGAGACACTGGTACTTCTCCACCAACCTGTTAAAAAATGAATAATTTAAGGAATTGGTAAAGGGAGTTATTAGGGAAGATAAAAAAGTACTTCAGAAGGTATAGCTGGTGTTTGGGATAAAATGAAAGTGGAGTTTAAAAATAAGGAAAACAGATACATTTAATATGTAACAAAAATTTATTTAGAGGGGCTGACACAAGTTGAAGTATTAAGAATAAGGGGAGTCTCACAGAACAAGAAGAGGTGTAGTTATAGAGTACTAATGAGAAAATAAGGGGGTACCAAGATAATATGCATGAGCTTAGAAAGTTTGCTGTTAAGCAACCATTTTTTTGTTTGTTTTTGCTTTTTATGACAACACCAGAGTACAAAAACGTTTGACACAATGGCTTAGGCAAGAGAAAGTAGAAAGAAAAATAACCAGAAATCCTGTGCAGGTAATTACAGAAATGTTATGAACATTTGCATAAAGCAGAGTAATGCGGAAATCAAGAAAAAGTACTAATGGACATATTTATATTTATTGAAGACCTAAATATGCCAAGGTTAGAGACCGATGAGACTCAACAATTAACAGTTAAGAAAGGAGGAGATGAAATAAAAATGGTGATGTATAACCAATCTGCAGGAAAGTCTCCAGGAATAGATGGTAGTTGCTATAAGCATTTTAAAAGGACAGGAAGCACTGACATCCTGGAAGAAAGCTTTGGCGGGTATAATACTTAAATATGGTAAAGACCCATCAATCATTACTGTTCCTTAATTGGATGTAGTTTGCTTTAGAAAAGTTTCTAATTGTTAAAGGTTTAATTGGGTTTTGTTTATGGTCTCAAGTTGTAAAAGTAGTTTTGAGTGGGATACTGTATCAAAAAACCTTTGATAGGTCTAGTAGGATCACTGATGTTAGTAGGCCTGCATCAAGAGCTTTGAATACAGTGTTGGTAAATGACAGTAAGGCTGTTGTGCTGTGTACTGGCCAAAAAACATGTTGGGTGGGTGCAAGTAGGTTATTGTCTGTGAGATGTTTTAGTAACTGAGAATGAATACACTTTTCTAGAATTTTAGATTAAGGTGAAAGTATGGAGATGGCCCAGTAGTTAGATGGATCACTGGTGTTACCATCTTTGTGAAGGGGAGTAATAACTGAGTTTCTCCATAGTTGTGGGACATATGATTCAGAGACTGATCAGTTAATGTGAATGCTAACTGGAAGAGCTATAGAATCTGCTGCAAGTGTTAAGAATTCAGCTGGGAGGTCATTGGAAGAGGGGGAGCATGGTTTTAGTTTTGAGAGCAGTTTATGAACTAGAGAGGTGGGTACTGATTGTAAGGTAAACAGAGGAGGAGATAGGTTTTTGTTGGAATTGAAATTGATGTGGGGGGAGTGGTTAGAGAGTGCATTGTTGTTTATGTTGCCAATTATACTTTTGTCAGTTTGTAGAGAGAAATCATTAACAAGTTTTTGGATAGTATCAATAAAATGAGAATTGAAGGCTTGGGCAATTTCTTGAGGGTCTTTGTTAAGAGATGGGGAGGGGTTATGTTGAGTACCAGGATTTAGGAGAGAGGAAACAGAGTTCCAGAACAATTTGGGTTTATTTTGTTGGGTAGTGAGTTTAGTGGAGAAATAGCTTTTTTATCACTGATGACTTGCTTTCTGGCATTGTTACGGAGTTGTTTATATCTGAGTTCAAGTTGTGGGGTTCTATTTTGATGCCATTACTTCCAGGCTATATCCCTGGAGGTAAGTAACTGGTTAGTTTACTTAGTTAGCCATGGGGCATGGTTAGGCTTTACTATTTTGGTACATGTCTAGAATATCTAAAAAGACTTTATTGAAGTACTTGACTGCTTCATCCAGTGGGAGAAATTTGGTAGGGGACCATTTGTGGGTTTTTAGAGACTCTGTGTTTGATATTGTGGACCCTAGCTACAGACAAGCAACTAACCGTTATCTTCTCTTTGTCCAGCCCAGACAGAGGAGCATCTGTGTGTCATATAACATAATCCCCCATTAAAATAATACAACGTATAGTGTTTGCTTGCCTTATGGACTTTCTTCTAGCAGGATCATTGTGTGTAGACATATATGTGGTATTAGGTGTTGCTTTTGGTGTATGCTTTAGTTCTTGCTGAGGACAGATGTTGCTGTTTGATGGTTTAGGAGGTCTTTGAGGTCTAGAAATGTTTCTTAGCATAAGGAGGTCTGTGTGTGTGATGAGTAGTATGTGTGAAGGATGCAGTTAGTGTGTGTGTTCTTGACAGCCTTATTGCATCCAAAGAAGTTATGCATATACATCGCTCACACACTGTTAAGTTTTTTTAAGGATTAAAAGGTTGTCCAAGTGCATGACTCAATTGCTACATTGTCTCAGATGCCCATTATTTACCAAGCTACCCACAGAAGTATTAGGAAATTGCAAATCCAGTCGTCAAGATCTGTATTAGGGTTAGGCTCTTAGGATTTAGGGACTTGGTTTTACAGGGGGCACCAAAGTGGTGTCTAAGGTTAAGGCCACATGTTAAATAAAGTTATGATCTGATATTATTGCTGTTTGATGTACCAACTAGCTGGCCTAAGCTTAGCTCCATGCAATTTTTCTCTCTTACAGGTCAATGTCCTAAGTACTAGTTTCATAGATTTGCTACTATGCAGGGTACTGCTAAATGCCAATAGATGGTAACAGCTCCATGCAAAAGCAGCTATTTTACAGCAGACAGAAAAAAGCTGAAAACTAACTTCCATACCCTCTAGCCAATAAATGACTACACTTTGAGTTCCTCAGAGTGCTCACCATCTTAGAGAGAGCAAGTAAACACCTTCTGTCAAAAGATGGATTATGCTCAAATGTCTTAGTATAAAAGTATAGCAAAAGTAGCTCTCAAGTGTAGATTAACACCAAACAACCAAGTCTCTAAATAGCAATCTGGCTGATGAAACACACTCACTTTAAGCCTCTCTGCATGTTTCTCAACTCAGACAGACCAGGCTACCTTTCTACTACCACTAGAATTGCAGTCCCTGTTTCATTAATGTAAAAACACACTTTAGTTAACCAGAAGTGAAAAGGTATCAGAAACCAATCTGACTACTCACTACAAAGAAGTACAAGATGATTTAAAGGCAGAAGAGCCAGCAATGAGACACACACACACACACACACACACACACACACACACACACACACACACACACACACACATATACACAGACACACACACACACACACACACACACACACACACACACACACACATGCAATTTCAAGGTACACTAACAGTCTAAGGGTAGGGTGTTCCCCAGTTTTTTTTTCTGTCAGTAACCAGTAGGATGACCAGAAGAGATAAGACTGGGAGGAGTTTCTATGGCCAACTCTACAGAAGATGAGAATGGGAGGAGCTTTCATATCCAGATATACAGTATGGGCGGGCAGTGCAAAAGCCTCTAGAAAAAGGGTGGGTGCACGGGAAACAAATTCAGGAGCTTGTAAAAATGCAAAAAAAAAAAAAAATGAGGGCTCACTCAGAACACCTAGGCGCAGCACCAAAACCACTTGAAAAGCACTGCAGACTATAAAAATGCCTTAAATTAATAGCTTTAACTTCAAATAAAGAGCAAACACAACACACAGCTGATTTGAATGGTTAAGATAAGTGCAGTATTTTAAATGTCGTTTAAACGTACTTTCATGGATGCAAAATGTAGTCCAAATGTTTTGTTTTCAAATTTTCAGCAGTCCCAGGACTAAGATGACTGACTGCTTGTGCAATGTAAAATACTTGTGGGAGAGGGGGTTGGGTTAAATATCACAACCTCTGGTTACAACTCAATGGTTGAAGCTGGTTTTTGATTTTAAGTGTGAAAAGTGACTACAATGCAGAATTAGATAAGCAATGATAATCTACTTAAGAGCTCAGAAAAATAACAATTGATACTGTTTGAAAAGTGAGCTAACACAGAATTAGAAGAACAATGTTGATAAACCACTTAAGAGCTCAGAGAAACAACAATGGATACTGTAAAACCCAAATTAATTTATAGCTGTAGTTCAGATTCAGAAAGAGAGCTAGTAAAAATGCATTAAAATAATGGCCCACTCAGAGCACATACGCCCAAGCACAGATACTAATAGCTTTAATTTTAGGTAACCAGCAAAAACGGCACACAAAACTATTTAGTTGTAAGATAAGTGCAGTATTTTAAATCCATCTCTCTCTCTCTGGAGCATGTGGTGCGGAGGGATTGGGATTTCTTTAGATGGAGCATTTCTAACAGAGCTGGGTCAGACATAGCTTTGTAAGTCAAGCAGAGATCGCTCTAAATAGGCGATATGAGACAGAGAATAGTTGGAGTTTTTTTAGTCTGTCCATATAGGACAAATGTTTAAGGCCTAGGATCCTCTTTGTAAGGTACTTTTGCGGCCTCTCCAGTTGTTGCAGGTGTTTAGTGAGGGAAGAGTAGAGGGAGACAATGACCTCTTTCTTCCTGGATGCAAATTACCTCTTTCTTCCTGGATGTAAAACCCTTAGTAATGAAATGTGCCACACAGAAGGGCTTTCTGACAGTAGTGGCAATGTGGTGGTCAAAAGAGAGGTTGCTGTCAACCTATGTTCCCAGATCCCTTATAACGCCTTCTGTGTTCAGTGGACTACCATTGATGTAGTAATTCATGGAACTGGTTTTTTTTCCAAAGGGGATGATGACACATTTTTTGGCATTGAGCATAAGGCCATGGTTCTGACACCAGTCATTGGTCTCAGTGAGGCCTTTCTGTAGGATGTCAACATCACTTGGGTAGTTAATAATAGCTTCCAACTTGCAATCATCTGCGAACTTTGTCAGCCAGAGTCCCTTCATGTTGGCCTGGACTTCAGAGAAGTAGATACCAAACAGGAGAGGACCCAGGACCGTACCCTATGGGACTCCACTCGTGACTGGTCTGCAGTCTGACCTGGAGTCAGCTACTTTCACACTGTGGGTTCTGTGAGCCAGTTTGCAACCCACCTAGTGATATAGGGATTGATGCCTAGCTTAGTGAGTTTTTCTAGGACTCCTGTGTGGGGAATGGTGTCAAAGGTCATGGCCAGATCAAGGTAGGCTGTATGAACCATCTTGACTTCATCCACAGCTCTGGTGACTGACTCAGAGAAGTTGACCAAGTTGAGCAGGCATGATCTACCCTTCACAAAACCAAACTATGTGGGATCCAGAGTTTGGAGATTCCCTATATCCTTGTTTATTAGGTCCATGATGATGCATTCCATAGCTTTGCATATCAGACTCATCAGGCTAATGGGGTGATAGTTCCCAGGGTCTGTAGTCGCTCCTCCTGTGTGGAGAGGGATGACTGTAGCAGTGCACCATTCGGTAGGTCAAAGCCAGAGATGAGGCTGTGATTGAACAGGGCGCACACGTGAGGTGCCAGTTCACTCTGTAGTTCATGTAGAACACAGCCAAGGATATTGTAATTTCCCACAGAAGTTGTATTCTTGACCTTGGACAGTGCTGTTTTAACTTGTGCAGTAGCAATCTACTGGTATTGTGACTGGTCCCCTGGTGGGGGAGAGAAGAGTAAAGTTGGCACTGAATCTGTCGGCCAGTATACTGGCAATATCTGTTGGCTCGGTATAGGAGGTACCATTGTGGAGTAGTCACAGCAAATCCAGGTAATGCCATGGAGATTCTTTACATAAATATAGAAGGCCTTGTGGTTGTCTTTACTATCTGCTGCAATTCTGTTTTCATAGCTAGTTTTAGAGGATTTGATGAGGGATCACAACTTTTTGTTGAGGCTGATATGGCAGTTTTTTCCAGTCTTGGGACTTCACCTTATTCCCCATCAGTCAGACAGTGCTGTTTTAAGCTGTGTAGCAGTAATACTGGGTGCCTGGCAAACTACTGGTATTGTGATTGGTCCTTTGGGGGGGGGGGGTAAAGTTGGCACTGAATCAGTCGTCCAGTATATTGGCAATATCTGTTGGCTCGGTACAGGAGGTACCATTGTGCAGTAGCTCAGAGCAAATCTGGGTATTGCCGTGGAGATTCTTTACATAACTGTAGAAGGCCTTGTGGTTGTCTTTACTATCTTCTGCAATTCTGTTTTCATAGCTAGCTTTAGAGGATTTGATGAGGGATCTCAACTTTTTGCTGAGGCTGATAAGGGAGTTTTTCCAGTTCGGGGACTTTACCTTATTTCGTATCAGTTTCCTCCCTCTGTTGTAGAATTTGTTTATGGCAGGGGACCTCCAGATTCACTTCCTTTTTTTTGGAGGAGAGCATCTTAGTTCTATTGGGTATGGCGAGATCCATCCATTTGTGTACGTGTTCGTATAGTGCATCGGTGTATGATTCGGCGGTCATGCAACTGATCTCCATTTGCATGGGTGGTGTGAAGTTAACCACCTATGTTTTTAGGAGTCCAGAGCTAGCTTTGGAAAAACTTTTCATGGTGGTTTCGTTTGTTGGGGGGTGGGATAGGGGTGGGAGGGATGTGGATTTCTAAGGTGATTAGTTTGTGGTCGGATCTAACCAGGGAAGAGTTGACTATTGGTGTAGAGCAACGGTCACCCATGTTAGTAATGACCAGGTCAAGGATATTGCTACCTCTAGTGGGGGTAAGAACGAGCTGGTCCAGGACATTGGAATTAATTAATTCCAGGAAATGTTGGGCAAGTGTATTGGTACATGAGTAGTTTTCCCAGTCAATGGAGAGGTAGTTGAAGTCGCCCAGTATGACAGTCTTAGGTTGGACCTTAATATTCTCCAGGGTGCTTAGGAACGTGGAGTGTGAGCCTTGGGACATGGTTGGGGAACTATAGCAGGCTATGACCTGAATCGCTGTCTTACCCAATGTTAGGTGCAACATCAGTTAGGTATCTCAGATGCATTATGTTTGGCTACCAGTCTGGAGGTGTGCACATCCTTTATGAATATGGAAACACCACCGCCTTTGGAGCTTTGGTCCAAGTTCTGGGGCTGAAAGATGAGGAATGAGGTATAGGCTGGTAGTGCAGGGGTGCTTTCTGCTGCCTTGAACAAGATCTCTGTTACAGCACAAATGTCGATGTTCCTTCATTTTAAGGAGTGCTTCGAGCGAGTGCATTTTGAGATTTAAACTTCTAGCGCTGAGCAGCATGACCCTCAGATTGCATTTGTTTGTAGCTGTTATGGTGGCAATTTGGTCTTTGGAATACCACCTAAAAAAGGCACTATAGGGGTGGCAAGAGCCTTGGCCAGTATCTGGAAGCCCAGGGGTGACAGATGTAGACCATCTCAGGCAAAGCATTGAGGGCTGTCAATCATGTCATCCCAGGCAGACAGATACTGGATACCCTTAGAATGACACCGGAAACTTAGTCAATTGTTGAAATCAATCATTTTCTGCTTGTACTGTGGTATCAGTCTGGGTGATGGTAGGATGCTGCTCAGGGCTACAGTCGTACCCGTCTGGGCTACATAATCCATGTCTCTTTTCATGTAGTCCAGGGAGGTACGTCTCAGGACATTTACACCCACATGTACAATGAGAGTCACATTTGTACCTGTTGTTGAGGGACCCGAGTGCATGTGTTATGTGGTGGATCCTAGCACCTGACAGGCAGCTGACTGTTACTTTCTCCTTATTCAACCTAGTGAGTGGGACATCAGTGTGCCTCACTATCGAGTCACCTATGACTAGTGTGCTGGGCATGCTGTTTTGCCTTAGGGGCTTTGGTTGAGTAGCACACTGTTTAGGAGAGTTATGTGTCTCGTGATTAGTGTTATGTTGGTTGAGTGCGTTTCTACCTTGGAGGTCTCTGCTGTTTGGGTAGATTTTTGAGAGCCTCCGTGAAGGTGGGTGTGCGATTTGTGTTTTTATGTGAAGACAGTGCTGGCATGTGTTCTGGAGGGCTATAATTTCCATGTGGTGTGGTGCAAGTGTTGACCTTCTCCTCTTGACCAGCTATTTCGGTCTTGGCTGGAGATTGCATGGCTTCCAATTTGGATATGTAAGTGTATCTCTCGCAAGTCTGAGTGCTGGAAGGTAAGAGGAGAGGGTTGTCAGTGCACGAGGCAGTTGATACATTGCCTCAGGATACCCAAGTTCACCGAGTTAATAGGAGAAAGCACAGGGAACTGACCTTTAGACATGCCTGACAGGGTGGGCATTAATAAGTACTGGAGCAGTTTCCTTGTAGAATGTTTAGTACTGGTAGCACTTTTGTGTGCTACAATAATTGCTACACGATGTCTGGTAAAGTGCCAGATTAATAAAATAGCAAAAGTGCAGGAGAGGAGAGAACTAGTAGATCTAAGGGAAAAATTAAAGAGCAGACTGACACTGCTCACAAGCTTACAAATAGTCCTGGATACAGCAAATCTGTATCTGGACTAGACTAGTTACAGGAAAGGTGGGAAACAAGCGCAAACGTGGGCTTTTAAACCAGAAACTTGAAAGAGATGGAAAAACTGCCCAAATGGCCAATATACTACAATTTCTGGGCCAGAAACCACTCCTCTTGTGGTAAATAGGCTATCTAGTGCTTACCACTCCCACTGATAAGCTAAAAGACTTCCCTCCAACGCAGAAAGGCTTGGGGTGCTCAGAATCTTACAAACAGTCCTGGATGCAGCAAATCTTATCTGGACTAGACTAGACTAGTTACAGGAAAGGTAGGAAACAAGCTTAGAATTTATTTTTTTTTCCTTTTTTTTTTTTTTTTTTTTTACAGAAAAGCAGCTAAAACGGCACTAAAAAGAATTCAAGTGCATTGCAAGCTAGCACACTTGAGTGCATAGCAGTATTAAAGCAATTACAGTTTAAATAATTGGAATTTATTTAAAATGTAATCTGAACTGAATTCAATTATTGTTTTATTTAACTCTGAACAGTTAAAAAGTGCCAAAAAATATATTTATCAGCTGAGAAGCACACTCAGTCAGAACACAGGGAGATTATAGCAAATGTGGAAAGGGAGAAAGTAGGAGCAGAAGATAATTCAAGGTTAAACTAAGTGGGTTGGCCTTCTCAAATGTTCTCTCTGTATTAGTAAAAAGTATGCAGCAGACAATTTTGTTTGTCTTTCGGCTTTTCCCAGTTAGGGATCGCCACAGCGGAACTCCGGTCCGCTAATGATTGGCAGTAGATTTTCATGAACGCTGAGGTGCCAGCTCGACGTCCAACCTTCAACGAAGGTATGCCCATTTACGCATGTCTTTCAAATGCCATCCAACCACAGGGAGGACATGCAGACTCCACACAGAGCACTCCCCGCACTCCAGCCAAGAATTGAATGGGAGAACCTCTTGCTGTGAGGCAACAACGCTACCACTGCACTACCGTGGCAGTACAGTATGCAGCAGAGAATAAAACTGCTATAAATATCTATAAGCAATAACTAGTAAAAAATAAGCAAAAAACAGGATACCTGAAGTTATATATCACAGATCAGAGTTTTGCTAAGTGCCCTTCCTCTGATCTGTGTAAAATGGCAGAAACTCTCACAAGGTAACCTCTTAAGTAACACAAAGTTGAAACTTGAAACAACTTTAAAAAAAGCTTGAAAAAAACAATGAGGTGCTTACTCCAAGCTGTAGTCCAGGTATCCCCAATAAGCCAATGACCATAAACATTACACTCTCACTGAAATGCAAAATGGTTTCTGCTAAACTAAGATGGCCTGGAACATGTGCTCACACAGCCTCTGCAAACAATCAAATAGGCCCAGAACACAAGCCTGAATATGGACAATGCTCCAGCTACTACCTAACACTACTTAGGCAGAAAACACTACAGAAATGTTTATCACAGCAGAACAGCAGCAGTGAGCTTTTAAATGAAAGTTTTAAACAGATAAAGGAGCAAAAGAGTCCCTAGAGAATGCTTTTAACTGTAAACAAACCAGTTATATGATAAATCCTTGGCAGGAAATCAGAACAAACAAACAGATGTTTAACAAGAAGAGAAAATTTCCAGTTAATACCTCACACACAGTTAAACTAGCTAGAAAAGATTTACAAACGGTGTGACAGTAAAAACCGTATCAGGCCCTGTGAGGCAGAAAATTTTAGTACAGCCATACAGATTAGTTTATAGCTATAAAATACAGTAAAAAGTATGCAGCAGACAATAAAAGTGCTATAAATATCTATAAGCAATAACTAGTAAAAATAAGCAAAAAACAGGATACTTAAAGTTATATATCACAGATCAGAGTTTTGTTCAGAAACCCTTCCTCTGATTAGCTCTGTGTAAAATGGCCAATGTGGCTGCAGGATCTTGGAAACTGTACAGCCTAGACATGTATTGTCAGAAAACCAGAAACAAGCTTTCACACGACAACAAGAAACTCCTCTAAGACTGCATGACTACAGAGACATTTACAGAAATGTGAAAACATATGCTTAATTGTATAAGTAGCAATATAAATAACACTGAATATCTCTAAAGATGTGCAACTTACAATGCAAATATCAAAGGCAGTTTTATTCAACATCTGAGGTTCCACCTAATGTCATGCAATAATTTATACATCACTTGGTTTCTGAAGTATTAAGTACATATTGATATATTTTCATAATTACAATTAATTAGCAGTATCTCAGGTAGAGTGTTATACACGGACACTGATGATGAGTTTCCATGTCTCCCAACATGGCATATCACATTATACCCCTCAATAAAATGTAGGGCTCTCAGTTATGAAAATATGAATACAAATACGAAAATATAAATAATGCAGCACATCCTAGATTACCAGACCTAGTGACATTTTGTTAACTCCTTGCACTTTCTAATACTGCCTATTATTAGCTGGAAACTTGCTTAGGCAAAGAAGTCAGACTCAAAAAAAAAAGTTCTGAATGCCATAAGCATCTATGGGTGTGAACCAAAAATGTATAAAAAAGTATTTTAGGCATGAATGAGTTCATGGGTAATATACTGAAAACAACAAATACCATGAAATATAGTAATTTAGAATTTCTGTGTTACAACCTAAGTTTAATAAGAAAAGAAAGTTCATAAATTTATAAAATAGAGCGATATAAACTGTAAACGTTAACCTGTACAGGAAAAGGTTTAATAAACTCCATTCTTACATAAGCCTGAAAGGTGCACCATTAATAACAGTTGGCATTTAATTTATGACTACTACCCCGAACCATGGAAAAGAGAAATTGATGAAGGTAAGTTTTATTTACACTTATTTACAAGTAACCTGAACAACAGGGAGTTGAAGAATCTATACAGGACTGCAAACAGAAGAGGTTAACCACAGTTACAAAACTTTGGTACCAATTCTACAGGAAAAGCTAAAATAAATACTGGTAACTGCAATAAGGCTATGTTAAGCTAAAACAGACAATTATATTTACACATAAGACTGTGGCTGCTGTAAATCCTGAGGCATAAAAGTGTAACCTTGACCACTGGACAGGAAATTAATCCCCGGTCTAGCCCCCCACGTCACTGACACACAAAGGTAGACAGTAATGCTTAAACTAACATACTCCCCATAGCCTCTTGAAAGTTCCTAATTAACATAATATCCCCTTCTATTAAACACCCATGACATTCAGGAACACAACTGGGTTGGATTGTATGGCTAGGCTTATAAAGGCCTTGGTGGTCATTAGTCTAGTATATAACTATGAACCTATGAATCTAAGTATAAACACATACAAAATGGAAAAAAGAATGCAACTCTGCACAGTAGAAAGCTGTGTTTAGTGGAAAGGCTGTCAAACTGTTCAAACTAAAAGTAACATTCTGCTCCCCAATTATACACAGATTTGCAATGCCTAGATACATCAACTTATTTGGATACTAGAATGTTGGCAACCACTTCACCCCTACCTCCAGTAAGAACAACAAAGACTATAGAAATAGGAAGACCATCTTCCTTCTTTGAATCCAAACAGGGAGAATAGCCATGGACCGTTAAGTAAGGAGAAAAAACTACAAAAGCCAAGCAGACAAAACTTTACTACCAGACTGTACAGGTGGATTGCACTTCTGGACAGATTTCAAAATAGATTTACTCACACAATGGCTGTAGACTAAAGGACATACCGAATACTGATTAGAGATCTCCCAATGTGAAACTAAAATAGTTATAAAAAGGTATCAACCTGGGGAAAATGAGATGCAGGCTAGTAACTGCACTACCTGGAAGCCAGTAAAGAAATTTGGAGAAAGTAAGCAAATAACCAAAATAATGAAAAAAGTTATGCTTCAAAGAACTCTGCAGCTGTTCAGCAAAGAAGCAGTTCAAGTTTCAGCTTTAGTGCAGGAGACAGTTTATAGTAACTTAGAGGAAAAATAAATCAAATGCACTCAATGGTGTATAAAGTAAATGGCACACAGGAGGAATATATAAATTCTAATGACAAAAAGCTGGAAAAACAGAATAACCTTTAAGCAGCTATTCGAATGAGCTGATAAAATTGCATTGAAGAGACCGAAATAAAGGAAATATTGTCTAAACATCAAGCTTTTCAAGAAGAACGGTTTCAAAAAATACTTACAAAATAAATTGTTCAAAGAAAACCTTCATTAAGTGTACACAAACACACACAAAATATTGGACTGGTATTCCACAGCATGATTTTTTAATTTGAAGGGTACATCACAGTAGCAGAAACCTATATTAGTAAAGATGTAATCACACTGCAAAAACAGCTGTTCCTGGCATAACTGCAGCAGAAGGGAAAACTGTTAAAATTTGGGGGACACCAGAGTGGTTATGGAAAATGATTATTTGCTGTACACTAGACAAAAGAGAAGCAAGTTTATCCCAGCAATCAATGTTGTTGAAAGGCAAATATGATATTCAAGTTACTAAATTCAGCTGCTTTGAAATTTTTTTTCCTGGAGATTCAAATACATTATATTTTCGTACACAAGAGGTAGGAACATACAGGACATTATTGTACACAATAAATTTATTAAGCCAGTGGACAAGTTATGCAGCACTTTAGGTACACTGGGCACTAGTGGTTGTACTAGATGCTCAGCATGCAAATATGTCGTTCATTTTTTTTTAATTATACCAATGGAGTTCCCTTTAGTCCTAAAGGACATTTTACTTGTGTAACATCTAATGTTATTTATGTTCTTAGATGCTCCTGCAGTCTCTTTTATATAGGTGAAACTAAGAGAAGTTTTAAACTGAGACTACAGGAGCACATCACAGACATAAAAATGGAAAAAGTTGCTAGTCCTGTTGTCATGGATTTTAAGTTGCTTCACAATAGCAAGCCAGACTCTCTGCAAGCCAGCATCCTAGAACAAGTTAATTGGGGTGTTGGCAGCTCTGAGTTTAAAAATAAACATCATTTGTTAAATAAAGAAAGTATTTATATTTTAAAATACAATACTATAAGTTCTTGTGGACTTAATACTGAATGTTTATGGAAACTTTTGATATAACTGTTTTCTAAGTATAATAGAAATAGAGTATTTAATGTTTTAGATATTCATTATTTAGTTAAGTGCTTTATAACTGATAGTTGTTTGTATAAAATGGCACTTTTTTTTCCTTACTGATGTACTCCTAGAAGGCATTTCTTGCTGAAGCGCTAGAGACTTGAGACGTTCTTGTTAATAAAGTGCAAGCTGGTGATTTTTATATTTTTTACTGGCCTTTTTGTCATACTTTCATTTAAGATTCCCCTATTCCTTTTCTTTTTGTTGATACTCTAATACTGATTCCCCGACAAAGAAAGCAATCTATAGCCTGCGGTCTAAATGTTCCCATTCTATTACCTTTCATTCTCCATTTGTTCCTAATACCTTGGTTCTGTTTGATTCTCAGCTAGAGCGTCTTGTGTGTGGAGACATGCGTGAATGGGCGTACCTTCATTGAAGGTTGTGCGTCAGGGCCGGCAACTTGGCATGTAAAAATCTACTGCCAATCATTAGCGGACCGGAGTTCCGCTGTAGCAACCCCAAACCGGGAAAAGCCGAAAGACACAACAACAACCTTGGTTCTTTCGACAGCTTATTCCAGACTTTTCTGCCTATTCTCTGTACCCCACTGCAGACATCCCTACAGAAGAATAGTTTTTCTCTATTGCCATGCTGGCTTAGCTCTTAGCATACTTGCTGCTACTTTATGAATATAATATTCTGTATGAATGTAATTACTCTCCTTAAGGATATGCATCTAAAATCCCATTCTTATTTCTAAAATTGCCCCTGCTTCATCATCATCACTTTCCACTTTGATTCATAGCTTTATGCTTGTATTATATATAAGAACCTTAACTATGTAGCTCTAAAATATCCGCTCATATCAAGAAATCCTAAACCTCCTTGTTCTTTTTGAAGGATCAACTTATCAAATTTGACTCTTGCTCTCTTTCCCTCTTGGATAAATTCCTTCAACTCTAATTACTATCCACAACTTCTTCTCTGGTTGATAAACATATGACTAACCTATCTATAAAAGTAAAGGAACTAAATAAAATTCTACTGTTTGTATCTTGCTATCCATATCCATAGGAAAGAGCTTCCATTTTCTCGTTTTTTTATATTATCTTTTGTGCAGAAGGTTCCCACATATATTTAGCCACCAAAACAGAATAATTTTTAACCCATATTCCTAAATACTTCAGTTTACCATGTCCCCATAAACATGGGTATTACTGAACCAATTCATGTCTGGGTACATAGTTTAAAGTATAACCTTTGTTTTATCTTAAATAATTATATATCCTGAAAAAAAACTGGAACTGGCTCAATATTCCACAACACTGAGATGCCTTTTTCTGGTTTATCAGGTACAAAGTAACCTCATTGCCAAATAAAGCCATCTTTTCTTTAATTCTATACCAATTACATCCTTGAATTTCTGAGTCCCTTATTTTCTTTGCCAATGGTTTTAAATATAATGCAAATAACAAAGGGGAAACACATACCACTGCTTGGTTCCTCTGTTCAGACAAATTAGCAGAGAGAAACCCACCCACTCTGATGTTGGCCTGTGACCCCTCATTTATCTTCCTAATTAACCTTATTCTTGTATCAGGAAATACAATTGCTCTGTTGTCCGACTCATACAATCCCAGCTTATTCTGTTGAATATTTTCTCTTCACTCAAGACCCACCAACAGCAGCAGTATTTTCGTAGGTTCTGCTTCCCTCTGGATCATCACTGATCTATTAAGTAAAATGTTTGCCTCCCGTCCATAAAACCACATTGATCTATATCAGTAATTACGTCCTTTCAAATTACAGTTTAACAAAATCTTCCAGATCTTTATCACTTTCTTCCCCCATAACTTCCAAATGTCTACCTGAACAACACCTATTCCTGGTGACTTTCCCACTGATTGGTTATACATCACCATTTTTATCTCACCTCCTCCTATCTTAAATGTTAGTTGTTAAGCCTCATCTACATCTACCCCTGGTATATTTAAGTATTTCATAAATAGTTGCATTTCTGCTTTCTCCTGATTTCTTCATCTCTCTACTTTATACAAGTTTTCATAACATTTCAAAGTATATCTAATACCTCTACAGGATCTCTGGTTATTTTTTGTGTTATAGGCTCTCAAAGTTTGGCAACAACTCTTTCTGCTTTCTGTTGCCTAAGTCATTGTGCCAAAAGGTTTTAATTATCATCAAGAAACAGCTGCTTAACAACAAACTGAACTCATGCATATTTTCCAGGTACTTCCTAATTTTCACTTTAGCACACTGCAACTCTCTCTCTTCTTGTTCTTTGAGATTCCCCTTATTCTGTAATACTTTAACCTTTATAAGTCCCTCTAAGAAATCAGTTTTATTTCTTAACTATATCCCTTTTTCTTTTATTTCTACCCTATTTTTAAACTTCAATTTACTCCTGCTCTATTGCACACACTAGCTGTAACTTCAAGAGTAACCAACAAAACAGTAAAGCTGTTACTTCAAAATTCAGATAAAACCAAAACAGCTGGTAGAAAAACCAAGAAAACTTTTAATAAAGCTGTGAAAAACATAAAAATAACTAAGTATCCAGTAAGTGCTTTTGTGTCTTGCTTGAGACGTCTTCAGACTGAATACAATCAACACTACAAACTCTTTATATAAGGCAAGCACAATTCAATTAACTACTTTCTCAATGCTTTAACCCTTTGTTTTTCAAATAGGCTACAAAATATTCTCTATTATTTAACCCAAGTGGATAAAAAGCATTCAACCTCACTTGCCATTGATATTATTTCTACCCCAATTCTTCTTCAGCGTCAAACTTGCTATCATATCTAGCAACATGGTCTGACACAATATATTTAAGGTTACATTTATTTGAATAATAGTGCCTGCTTTAAGCATTTTTGTCATTCCCAGCTTGGACAGCATATTCATGTTCACAGATTCTCTTATATAACTTTCTTGTTGTTCGTCCTACATAAAATGACATGCAGGACATTCACACAGCTAGATAAACAAATTAGATTTGTAAGTATACTCGCATCTAATTCTGACAATAATGTTGTTGATAGTTATTTCAACATCAGTATACAAATAACTGCAAAAGTTGCAATTATGGCATTTAGAAATACCTCTTCTCATGTTCCTTATTTCAGGTACAGTCAGATTTCCCTGGAAATAATTTTTAAAACATTTCCCTCTTTTCTGTATAAATATGGGAGTTTCACCTACAGCTTTAGCTAGTTCAGCATTACTATTTATAATTTTCCAATTCATTTTTATGTTTTTGATTTCCCATGCATCAACACTATTGGCTACTTGCATTGACAAGTTATAATTCACTTTTTCTGCACTTTCTTTCTCAAGCTGAGAATGACAAAAATGCTTTAAGATCCACATGTCCACTCATCCATCCATCCAGCCCCATCTCATTAGTGCTTTATTTATTTTTAACATTTATCCCTGTATTTCCACCTTAGCAATTATAGTTTGGGTTTTCACCCTATTAGGTTTTCACTTGTAGATTTATACACATGTTCATTCATTTTATAATTTGTTACTGACACACAAACCTGATGAAGTAATTACTTGATACAAATTCAATATTTGTTAAAAGTGGTTTAGTTTATATTTATTAATATTTATTCTGATAGATGTCTTGTGATAAATCGTTTTGCTAGAGAGCTAAATATTTTGTTAGTTTCTTAATTAATATAGTTTGCATTATTTGGTTAGCCTATATAAAGTGTTAATAAGTCTGTCTTACTCTATAATTTATCTCTAGCTTTTTAGTTTTAGTTTTAGGTAGCACAGTCTCTGATTACATTATGGTGTTAAGTGGAATGGGAGACTTGGCTAAAGGAATGATTATAATGCTTTTATTACTCAACAGAACCGCCCTCTGCAGCCACTCCTTGCTCCAAATAACCTGATTATATATAAATAAGGAATGTTTTTGATGCTGTTCATTATACATAACCAGGGTCACTTGTTTGTATGCTTCAATAAAGGATATTCAATTTTTAACTCAATTATGGACTACGTAACATTTTTAATTCAAGTACAGACTACCTGCTATTTCTATTTTATATTTTATTACTTTGTAGCATGTATTTTACAGTTTGAATTTTATTAATGAACTAGGTGCTTAACATAATTCAGGAAATGAACAACACACCTTTCACACTGTGAAGTTTCTTTTTGGTTTGAATACAAGTACATGCCAGTGTAATACTAATACCTTGCCAGCAGCCTCTTGCTACCACAGAGCCCCCCCCCCCTTCTATCACTACTGGAGCACCTATAGCAATTAATATAAGTACTCCTCTCTTCCTTTGTCCATTATACTCTGCTGATTATACATCCAGAAATCCTTTATTTATCAAATTCACATGCTTAGACACTTCCGCTGTGCCTCCTGTAGCATTCTGCATTTCTTAATATAATTAAATATTCTTTCTTTTTTGGCTATACTAGTGAGACCATTCACATTCCAAAATAATATGGAAAGTACTACCATTATGAAAAGAAGTCATTATTGTCATATATTATAATTATGACAGTTTTTTGAAATGTATATTCCCAGCTTTTGTGATACATGCACCCATTAATGTTTGACAAGTTATTCCTTTGAATACTTTTTCTTATCAACATTGGAACCTATGTCACATTTTACGAGACTTTTTATTTTAATGAAAACCCTCAAACAAAAAAAAAACACACTCACAGAACATCTGTATAAACTATAAGCTTAATACAAACAGAAAAGGTATCTAAATCTTCAAATGATGTGTAAGCCCCCTCCCCAAAAGGAACAACTGTCACTACCTGTGCTTCTACTTACACTAATCAGTGTCTCTTCTTTTTCAGCTTTATTCCCCTCACAGATGTGAAAAACAACTTGCATGCCTTCAGAAAACATTAACTTTTAACCTTGAAGAAACCAGTGCTCTGGCTTTTTATTGCCCTATTATCAAGTTGCCTCCATGGAAATATAAGAGAAAAAAATGTCCTCAGCTGCAGACTTCTGATGACAAGCTGAAACAATTACTGCTAAAGGAAAACTTTTCATTATGTTCAGTGTTCTTATTTGGTTGTTTACATTTAAAACTGGTTATCAGATTAAGTCAAGAGTCTTAATCCAGGCATTCACCTATGCAAAAGTAAGGGAAAACATATCAGCTCTATGTATATTATGATTTGTGTACTTGTACACCCTATGCCCCAACACAACAACTAAAGACTACAGCCTATTAACTTAAACATGCTTTTGTCAAGTTTTTTCTCCTTTTGCATTGTAATGACTATATTTTTCAATACTAAAAAAGAAATAAAAAAAATCTGTTTATTTTAGTATCTTTATCACTTCCAATTAAAATGCTTTACTATAAAACATGCAATTTAAATCATGAAAAGTTTCATAGAAACACTGTTAAGATAAATTATTTTACTTAGTTAACTTTTTTCTTCCTCTTCCCATTCCATTCCCTCAGTGACATTCCAAACATTAATAACACGAACTGGGATAAAGGCCTTTCAGATCCCCACAAGTTTATCAAAGTCAACAAAAGCCCACTCGTTCCCCTTTTTCCTTATACAGCCACATTTCACAAATGTGATTGATGGTTTGCAGTCTTACATTTATTCACTAATTTCTGTGTTGATGGTCTGCTTCCTATTCATCTCCAACTAACTATAGATTCTAGTTCAATTCCAAGGTACTTCTGATTCTTCTAGTCAACTCCTGAGCTTCTCTCTTTCTCTCAAGCATTTTCCTCTGGAACAGTGGAAATGGTTTCACTGACAATGTCAGTATGTTTTGTTATCAGAAGAATGAGAAGCACAGTCCCCTTCTGCTTGATGGCTCACTTTGTTGGGCAAACTTCTGCATTTCCTCCTTAGCCTGTTCTATGTCAAAAAATGACTGATCCTCCAGGAAAACATATTCTGAAGACAGCTGGACAGAACAGCTAGAATCTCACACCTGCTTCTCAACATTCCATAATTGCTGGAATAAATTTCTCTCTCCTCTGCCTGGTGTACAGTGATTAATAATTTTCCACAATCACTCAACTTTCTCCAACCTTTAACACTTTGCTCTTTTGCCACACTTTTGTCAGGATCAATGCTTTCGGATAACAGGTTTGCATATTTACAGATACAGGTCTTAGCTGCTTTCTCATGGCCAGATTTGGAGCATAGAGATGGTGTGCCATTTCAATCAACAGTTCCTGCTGTAGAATACCAAGTCCTGTTGCTTATTTGTGCCTTTGTAAAATTAATACAGCCTGATTCTTCTAATTACTCTGTTCCAGCAGAAAATCTCAGGTTTTCCTTACATGCTCTGTCTTCTAATTCTACCATTTTTTTTAAATGTCTCTTCTTGAACTAACATTCAGCCAGTCTTTTCTTCATTTTGACCTCTGATTTATTAGTTTTGTCAGCTTATCTGAATATCCATTTAAAACGTCTTCCATTTTGTTACTCATTTTTAATTTAGTTGATATACTCCTCCAGTGTTTCATTTATTTTAATCAGCTTTGAGCACATTTAACTTTTACTTTACCTCTAGACTATTAGAATCTATGTCCTGCACCAAAGATGGAGCTTGAACTGCTTTTTGCTGAACAGCTGCAGGAGTCTTCCCAGTCAATTTTTTCTGTTCACCTTGTGTAATTGATTTTCTTTAAGGTTTTCATTGTTTCCTCTTTGTTGGCATCCAGGCAATGTGCTTACTAGGTACTAGACAGTAACTGAATTTAATAAAACCGTCAAAGTTCCTGGTCTTTGTCTTCAGTTTCTTTTTTACATTGGGAGAGCTGAAGTTACTATGTTGATCAGTGTGCAGCCAAAAGTCCATCTTCATCTGCTTTTTGAGAAAAGCCCATATCATGCTATCCAAATCTGCTCTGAATGGGTTTCTGAAAGACCTGAATGATCAGAATGATGAGGCTGGATGACTCCCTCTCAGATGAAGTCTGCTCAACAATCTTTTCAGGAATTTGTTGGGATGATGGTCAGCAGCACCAACTGTGGAACAGCAGCTGGTAAATGTGTCAGAGCCAACTCAGAGGTAAACTTCAGTACTGGGGACTTGCTCTGGATCTTTTCTTTGAGATTTAGAGTCCTTAGTACTATAGGTATACTTTTTTTCTAATGTCTTCTTGGACTTCTATGTCTCTGAATCTGGAGGCAAAAGTCCTTTAACTCATTGCTTCCTACAAGATTACAGTTAACAAGAAAGCAGAGTTGCTCTACATCCTATAAGAATATTATCTTTACAGGAGACTTCCCTACCCTGCTGAAATGGGTATACTCTTCACTGTTTTCAAAGTCAAACTTCTGAAGTCCTAGTAAAGGTATAAATACAACTAAGGCAGCAAGGTGGCATCTACAAGCTGACATTATTTGCTAACTACAAATAGTGAAATGATCAATGTGGGATGTAGTGAGGGGGTGTTATTAAGCACTATTAGCAAAGACTGATGAAAAAATATATGTTCTATGTCTACATTAATGCAAAAGAAATGAGTGTGATACTTTTATGTTGGGGGTGGGTGCTAGTTAGAAAAAAAAAAAAAAAAATTAAAAAACGGTAAGCAATATAAAGCCATTGAGACACAAGTGCATTTTGGTAAAACAGCTATGACTATTGCCTGTATTTTCATATCTGTGATAAATTCATTGGAGTCAAAAAAAAAACCCAAAAAACATGTAACCTATTGAACACTTGGTGTTCTCTGGGGACACAGAGGTCACAGCAAGGCTTCTTATAGCAATGAAAAGCCTTCCCCATTGACTTAAGGAGGTCAGCTAGAGAAGTGACTTCCGCAGGAATATGACTGGCAATAAGAAGCCATCCGGTTGATATAACCTATTCCCATACCCTCTTCACTTCCTGACAGAAGGGGCAGGAATCAATGCCCAGTTTGTTTACTGTGTACTAGACTAATGACACATTATTCATGTGCATGGCTATGGAACCTTGGTTCAGTGAGACTTCTAAGGGCTACAATATGATGATACCCTTATCTCCAGAATACAAATTAGACACCTTGGACAGTCTTCTCTTGACAATCATCCTCCCCCTAGGGTAGACACATATCTAAGGTTACAAGAGTAGGAATTTGGTACAGATTTAGGTGATGAGGTTAAAGTCAACACCTAACACTTAACTTGCATGTTCTGAAAATCGTAATATGTTGTGCCACAGGATTGCTAGCTGTGACCAATGCATTTTCAGAGTCCACTGTAAAACTCTAATGTATAATATCATGGGGATAAGACCAGTGTATGTAGCTGCTGCCTTTTGAATCAATGCTCTTAGACAGACATACCACTGCTGCAACTGCCTGAGACTGACATAACGATTCATATCAATTGATTATGCACAATTACAACGAAGAAATTATGCCTAAACAAGTTTTACTGAACCTTAGAGGTAAATATTTTTTTCTGGAGGCAAACCCCCTGTACTCCCCAAACTTACATATACCTACTCTTATGTTGCACAAGAGTGGAGAAAAGGAAAAGCTCCACTGTATGAGACTGAATAATACGAAAGCTGTTTCAGCATAACTTTTGTTGAACTGATTTCCTTTGTAGTCAAGTCTGACTGATTAGCTCCTGTCTGGGAATGGAAGAATCCAGTCTGTGAGAAGAGGGGTTCTAGAGTTACACCCAATAAAGGTCAGCTTTAGAGAGGGCTCTGACTGGGACTTTGCAGCACTCTTGGCTATTCCCAAGGAATGGAACAGACTCTATAGAAAAGCATCAGTATATATTAACCTGCTACAAAATGGGAACGTTAGCAGTCTAAGTAAGGGAACATCTTCACCCCTTACAGGTTCAGGATCTCTGCAACTACAGTCAAACATCTGGAGGAGGCAGACAAGATCAATGGGAAGAGTGCAGATCTGAAAGTTGCTGGCTCCTACCTAGAATAAAAGAACCTTCCTTGGCCATCTTTATCTGTAGACAGTTGTCTTGTAGGTCAGAAGAGTATGCTCAGTCTCCTTCTAAAAAACAGGGAATGGTGGACTGCACTATGATCATCCAAAAGTTTTCTCTGGGGATACATTTGTTTAGGCTAATTAAATCTAGTATAGGATTAAAGCCCTTCATCTTTCTGGGTACCAAAAATAACCTGGATCAACTCTAACACTATTGGTATATATTATATTTATTATACTACTGGCTGGCCTTTTTCTTCTTCAGGTAATTGGTTACACTGTTGCTGCTGCTCTCTCAACCAAATCTAGTTTGTTCCACTCCTCTCTGCAAACTTTCCTGCACTCAGTTTGTTTGCTGTGAAACTGTAACTGTCTAAAGAAAACTCATATGTAGATTCATAGTGTCCTGAAGTACTGTACTCCTTCTAAACAGCTTTACTGTAACTGCAGTCTGGAGAAGCATATCCCTTGTGATTCCAAAACATGTGTTAGCCTAATGCTCCTACTATATTAAATTGGTTCACTGCAAGCATAACAGTTAAGTTGAAAGTGATTTCTTACCTTGAGAAAGCTCTACAGTGTGTGCATGCAAGCACTGATTACCTTCTACTGTCTTGGAGGGTGTGAAATACAGACAGGCGTTTGTGTACGTCTCCCAGCCTTTATTAAACAATTTGTATCAAGGACTCGGATGTTAACCAAGCAATTCAGTGTATATTTAAACAAACCATAGTAGCTCCTCTGTCCAGTATTCCTTCCCTTTGCTCCTTTCACACTGTTACAGGACACTACGCGCTCACTTCTATAACTAAGGCCAGTTACTGCACACATCAGTACTTAAATATAATCTTTTTTTTTTATTCAGTGCTGCACATTGTATAGCTTCGCTCTGTAATAGTCATGCACTATACATGTTTACTGAGACAATGTTCGTTTATATAAGAATGTTTTTACAGTGATACATTAGGGTAGAGCTTTGAAGCAGTAGTCCTGGAGTGTTACTATATTAACTGAATTAGTACTTCCTTGTATCAAAATGATTTACCCGGAGTTATACGCTACATAGCTTTGCCTTAGTAATAGTATACTACTGATGTGAGTGCTAGTACTACTGACTATTGTGGGTAGTGAGCCAATGTAATGCAAATGTTTATGTACAGATTACAGAAATGGGTGTTGTAAGATTCTGTTTGTCCTGAAAGTCTGAGTTAAACTGCACAGGTAGGTGTGCTTATCCCATGTCCCATGTTCTACTTGTTTAATATTTCAGACTTTTCTTTCTCTTCCAGCTAAATTTCAAGACTCTCTCTCGGAAACACCATCCTTTCTGTTAACAAAAAAACAAAAACAAAAGCAGCTTGACTACTGCTCACACATCTCTAAAGATTTTAGCTCAGTTGCACAGGTACATTTCAAGAGGGATCTTCAAAAGTGTGCCATTGTAATAGTTTTAAGGGCCACTGTATTATTCACTTAAGGCTTATTGTGGATTGTTCTACTTGTTGTCTCATAACAGTAATGAGAGCGCAGTGTCCTACCTCGGAACACATGCTTACAAACAATATTTAATACATTACTGACTGGCCTTTTTCTTCTTCAGTTAATTGATTATACTCTTGATGCTGCTATCTCAACCAAATTTAGTTTATTCCACTCCTCCCTGCAAATTTCCTGCAATCAGTTTGTTTGCTGTGAAACTGTAACTGTCTGAGGAAAACTCACCTGTAGAGTCATAGTGCTCTGCATTACTTTACTCCTTCTAAACAGTTCTACTGTAAACTGCAGTGTGAAGTAGCATATCCCTTGTGCTTCTAAAGCATGCATTAGACTAATGTTCCTATTATATACTATTGTTCCACTGACAGTATAAGAGAAAGACTACTCCTGCTGGTGCTAGTGTTGTTTCCTGCTACACTCCCTTTCCTAGTGTTGTTTCCTGCTACACTCCCTTTCAACCCCCGATTCCCCACCCACCCCTCATGATATTATATTTATAGGACCTATTCTCCACCCAGAACTCCACCTATTTCCCACACCTCTTAAAGGCATACACATAAATATAGACATACCCTGGACAAAAGAGTACATATACAATTCCCAAGCCATCAATCAGTATTTAAGCATTTTAACTTTCTTTCCTCTCTATATGTACAAATTAACCACGGTGATCACAACTTACACCATCCACCTTGCTCAGCTACCTACTCCTACCTCTCCTATATTCATATTCCAGGGTTCTACCACCTCTTTCTCTGACATATCTACAAAGCTACAGACCATGCTTCTATCAAATATTATTGCATCCTTACTCTTCCTGTTTTATTACAACCTACCATACATCACTCAATCTTGTACACATTTCTCCCACTATATGCTCCAATTCGAACCATTCAACTCCCCCACTTCACCATTATTTGCTTCCAGTACATACAAAGACTCACCCAATCTATACTTTAAATTCAAATTATTAAACTCTCACACCTACCACACCAAAATAAAACTGTTAGAGTTAAACCAAAAACAAGATTACCAAACAAACATTTTTCTCTTTCTTACCACTCTATGGGAATATTCATCCCAACCCCTGACCCTTCTTCCAATCCTGACTCCTCAGTATCCTCCAAAACTCATCCCAAGCCAACTCCCCCTACTCAGCCCACCTATCATCTTTCAAAATGGGGACCACACCACCACATCACCAAAACCATCACAACCCAACCCATCTATCTCACACTTACCAAAACAGCTTAAATTAATTGCCTTAAATACTAGTAACATCTATAATAAAATTTCAGAATTTCATGCTTGTATCTCCAACAATACACCAGCTATTTTTGTCATAACTGAAACATGGATATACCCCCATATACTTGACTATGAAATATCACTCCTAATATCATTAGGGCTGATAGAACTAAAAAAAAAAAAAAAAAAAAGATGGTGGAGTAGCTTTACTATATCGTGACAATCCTGAAATTGTACCCTACAATAAACCTATTCACAAATTCCATAATGCATCTCCCATCTTAAACTAACCATAAGCAACTATGTATTACAGTACTGTATTTTATTCTAGGTAATAATGCTATAACCCTGGAAAATATCTGAACTAAAAAACACCAAGCACAGCCGAGAATCAGATTTTATTCCAAAACACACTGAGTGTAAGCGTTTTCGTCAAAAAGACATCAGACATTTAAAATACATGTGACCATTTAAATACTCTCTAAAAATGTTACGACACAGAAAAAACACATGATCAATATAATATAGAATACCAAATAAAAACTTTGTAGACAAACCATTTCAAACAATCTGAGAACAAAATAACCATACACATAAGATTTATAATGTTAGAAACAAATTATCTCATATATGCTCTTATCTTGAGTGAACTACTAATACTTATAACTTCACTTAATCCAGGTGGTACTGTGCATTAAGAAAAATATGCCACCATAACTCTCTTTCTTCTTAACTTAATAGATGAAGGGGCACCGCTTACATGCTGCTCCACCTGTTCTAAGACACAGAACCCAAAACTATGGTTATTGTTAGTAACAATATGCCTACAGAGCACATTGGTAGATTTCAATTTCCTTATGTCATAACAATGTCCATAAATCCGTCGTCTAAGTTTGTGCTCTGTCTTCCCCACATAGAATCCAGAACATACCTTACACATGGCAATATATATTACCCTCGGGAATGACAGTTAAAATTGCCCCAACCCTAAGTTTGAGATTATTAAACACAAACTCATCAGTTTCAAAAATCATATAACAAAAAAAAACATATCCCACATTTAGTCATTCTTCCATATTTTGTCTGCATCCAGTTAGCCATCCCATCAAAAACATTTTTAAAAGGTTTGCCACGTTTATACACAAATGTGGGATGTGGACCAAGCCTGTCAATAAGCTGCCCATGACCAGCCAACAGTTGCCAATTTTTAATTATGATAGAGGCTATATGGTCACTATCGACACTGAATGTGGTGACAAAATGTGAACCCGTCCTACCAGTCATGTTGGCCGGTTGTGTATCAGAAGAACCCATTTCAGGTTCTAATAATTCTCCAGGAGGACATCCAGAGGAGCCCACTATGGCGAACACATGAGACTGAATTTGGGAATGACCCAATAAAGGGACAAACGTCCCAGATTGCCTTTTCCTAACCACTTGATTTTTGATACTAATAACCAACCTCTCAAGATAGCCACGTTTCAAAAACATAGAACACAAAATGTTACACATCAAGAAAAATCATCCAAATTTGAAGCCATCCTAGCTGCCCTGACTATCTGTCACTTGATGATAGCCAGTTTTTGATGGTAAGGGTGATTACTAGTAAAATGTAGCAAGCTATTGGAGAAGATTGGCTTCCTATATATCCTTGAGGACAGAGCATATGAATTGAGGTCTTTTTTGAGTAAAATATTAATGTAATTGATGGAATCATTGCCAATATGTGTAAACTTTAAAAAGGCAGTAGAATCATTGATGTAAGACATGAACTCATCAATCAACTCAACCGGCACACCAAAAATAAATCATCCAGATATCTAATATATGTCTGTACATACTGAAAGAAAGGACATTTCAACACAAACTGTTGTTCCCATGCTGCCATCACAATATTAGCAAATAAAGGGCCACAAGGGACACCCATAGCAACACCCAAAACCTGTTTGAAATACTGGCCCTGAAATAATATATAATTGGTATCCAGTACCATACCCATGAGTGTGGTTAAAGTGTTGATCAAGGACTGTTTCAACCTAAAATGAAAACTTAAATAATCCTCACACCATTGAAGTCCAGTGACATGAGGAATGTAACTAAAAAGATCCTTGAAATCTTCTTCTTCTTTCAGCTTTTCCCGGTTAGGGGTCGCCACAGCAGATCACCTGTCTGCTCATGATTGGCATTGGAGCTTTATGGTGTCGAGTTGCCAGCCCGGTGGCCAAGGCACACACACACAAGCACTTACGCCTAGGGCCAATTTAGAGTGTCCAGTCCATCTACAGCATGTCTTTGGGATGTGGGAGGAAACCGGAGCACCTGGAGGAAACACACGCGACCACAGAGAGGACATGCAGACTCCGCACAGAAGGCACTCCAGCCGAGGATCGAACCATAGAATCTCTTGCTGTGAGGCGACAATGCTAACCACTGCACCACTGTGGCCGCCCAAAAAGATCCTTGACATCAACGGTTAAAAAACAAAATCTAAACTTAAATCAATCATATTACACCTACATAAAAAATCCCATGAGTCCTTACATAACTGGAGTATAGCCATGACATGGGGATTCAATATGCAATCAATAAATTTTGCAATGCAATAACATTTGGAGTTACCAACATCCACAATAGGCCTGAGAGGTGGGTTGTGTACGTCTTTGTGTATTTGAGGAAGACCAAATAAACTAGATATGCGAGGTGTTTCATTGGACATAAGCCTGTGATAGTCAGGTGTAATCTCATCTTCCACAAGCATACCATGTAACATTACATCAACACGACTGTATGCTATGTTGACCTTGTTATGGGAAGATTCCACATAATCACTACATAAAATACACAAGATCTTTTGTTCGTAATCTAGTTGATCCGTTACTACCAGCCCCCACCCCCATCAGGCTGCATGACACGCAAGTTAGGGGTTGCAATAAATTCCTTCAAAAGAGCCCACTGAATTTATTACAAATTGTGGCTGCCAAAATCAACTCGTCGAGTCTTGACTAACTGTCATATCCAACTCAGAAACATGCTGAAATATTTAAAACCGCATGCAAATCCAGATTAATAATGCTCAGCGCACACAACTGAGAATGTTTAAACATTTGATCAGAACCTGCAAACAACAACTTCAAATTTAAACTCCAAATAAACATTTTCAACTCCAAAATAGTTTTAACAATGTCCATGTGCCTGTCTGGAACAAAAGAATAACCCCTACTGAGTAAATTGGCATGATCTACCGAAAGTTCAGTGGTACTATAATTACAGATAAAAAATCGTCTGTACTGTTAGGAAAAATTTTGACAGTACCTGAGGGAGAAAAACCTTCAAATCTTAATGCTGATTCCACCTTGGCCTGAAGGAATTATTCCTCTGTTGACATCGTGGCTGTTGGCCATTCTGATGAAAATTGTGGGTAATCTTGTCTCTTGTTCCGCAGGGGTACGGAACACCTCAGTTCTGTTTGATCCAAAGGGGCCTGTTCATCAAAAGAGTCTTGTTGCTCGTCACCATTGTACTGGGAAGAAGGACCGCCCCTGCTCTCATCATGAAACACATCATCAAGTCTCTGTTGCCTACCCGGAGGAGCCGGGTAAGCCACACCCCTGGCATATTCCGATTGTTCCCTTTTGATTTTACTGGTTTTATGTTTTAATATGGATGTACAAGTATTATCCACATCTGAGTAAATCTTGTAATATTTATTAATATAAGTAGTAAATGCGCAATGCTGGGAAATAGTGGTGTCCAAAACTTTAAGGCCTTGTTCCAAAACATCCATCTCATTACAATTATGTTTGACCAAAAATTCCATGAGCTCAAAGCAGTGCTTGTCAAACATTGCCAACAACTCATGATGTAAATTTGAATGCTCCACCAATCCTCACTGGATATTTCCAGCACCGGAGACCTTTCAGCACTAATACACTCCAACAAATAAGAATTTTCTAATTGGAGCTTGTGATAACGTAGCAACTTTTGTTGAAACTCATTAAGTTGATTATCAATAGATACTGGCAACGCTTCTGAAACCTCCCCAAAGGTAACAGAAGTGTTTAACCAACTGTCCAAATTGACAGTTGTAATACCATCACCAGGAGGGTTAAAATGATTATCTTGTGTTTTCTGCTGAATAAACTGCTGCTGCCCAGGTGGTATCTCAGTACCAACTGATAACTGAGAACCCAAATTTATTGTCCATCACTGGAACTAACGGCATGTCTCTCCCAGAGTGAGCTGCTTGTTTTCCACCTTTCCTGTAACTAGTTTAGTCCAGTTACAGATTTGCTGTATCTAGGACTGTTTGTAAGCATCTGAGCGATGCCAAAGTCTGCTCTTCAATGTTTCCCTTAGATCTGCTAGTTCTTTCATCTCCTGCACTTTTACTAGCTTATTAGTCTTGCACTTTACCACACTTCTTGTAGCAATTATTGTAGCAGACAAAGTGCTACCAGCACTAAACGTTCTATAAGGAAACAGCTCCAGTACTTATTATTAATGCCCACCCCTCCAGGCATGTCTAAAGATCAGTTCCCTGTGTTTTCTCCTATTAACCTAGTGAACTTGGGCATGCTGAGGCAGTGCAGCAACTGCCTCATGTACACTGACAACCCTTTCCTCTTACTTCCCAACACTCAGATTTGCGAGAGATACACTTATATATCTAAACTGGAAACCAAGCATTCTCCAGCCAAGACCGGAATAGCTGGTCAAAAGAAGGTAGTCAGCACTTGCATCACACCACATGGAACACATATAGCCCTCCAGAACACACACCAGCACTGCCATCACATAAAAACACAAACCACACACCCACCTCCACAGAGGCTCTCAATAAAAATATACCCAAACTGCAGAGACTTCCAAGGCAGAAACACACTCGACCACCACAACACAACACTAATCACGAGA
The DNA here is from genome assembly GCF_019279795.1 of Protopterus annectens. Lineage (NCBI taxonomy): Eukaryota > Metazoa > Chordata > Ceratodontiformes > Protopteridae > Protopterus > Protopterus annectens. Next base: position 704,733,156 of record NC_056745.1, on the reverse strand, counting down.
CACATAACTCTCCTAAACAGTGTGCCACTCAACCAACGTCCCTAAGGCAAAACAGCATGCCCAGCACACTAGTCACAGGTGACTCGGTAGTGAGGCACACCGATGTCCCACTCACTGGGCTGAATAAGGAGAAAGTAACAGTCAGTTGCCTGTCAGGTGCCAGGATCTGCCACATAACCCACACACTCAGATCCCTCAACAACAGGTACAAATATGACTCTTTCATTCTACATGTGGGTGTGAATGACCTGAGACATACCTCACTGGACTACATGAAAAGAGACATGGAGGAGCTCTTAGGTTATGAAGCCCAGGTGGGTATGACCTTAGCCCTGAGCAGCATCCTACCATCACCCAAAATGATACCACAGTACAAGCAGAAAATGATTGATATCAACAAATGGCAAAGTTTTTGGTGTCATTCTAAGGGGATCCAGTATCTGTCTGCCTGGGATGACATGACTGACAGCTAACTATGAAAACAGGATTGCAGCAGATAGTAAAGACAACCACACAAGGCCTTCTATAGTTATGCAATGAATCTCCACGGCAATACCCAGATTTGCTCTGAGCTACTGCACATTGGTATCTCCTATAGCAAGCTAACAGATATTGCCAATATACTGGCCGATCGACTCAATGCCAACTTTACCTCCCCCCCAAAGGACCAATCACAATATCTGTAGATTGCCAGGCACCCAGTACTACTGCTGTATAGGTTAAAACAGGTCTATATTATCTCAACGAAATTTTCCAACTTCAAATAACATATGGGCGACACTATATGGTTGAAGTTAGAAAACTTTGAATATGGGGGGGGGTCACCTAAGATGTTAAAGTAGGGGGGCAAGCCTCCCTGCACCCCCTGCTCTTTAAATATACCAACTCCGAGATTGCACTACAGTGCAGTAAAGGGAAGTCTTCCCTTTACTGCATTATAGTGCGGTCTCGAAGTTGTAATATTTAAAGAGCGGGGGGTGGGGGTACAGGGAGGCTTGCACCCCCTGCCTACAACCCTTAGTTTAGGGTTTAGTCTTTTTTTTTTCTGAATTCAACATTTTCTAACTTCGCCCATATGGCATTCGAAGTTAGAACACTTCGTTCAAATAATACAGACCCAGTTAAAACAGCACAGTTCAAGGCCAAGAATACAGCTTCTATGGGACCTGACAATATCTCTGGCTGTGTTCTACATGAACTACAGAGTGAACTGGCACCTCACCTGTGCCCTGTTCAACCACAGCCTCACCTCAGGTTTTGTCCCTACCAAATGGCGCACTGCTAAAATCATCCCTCTCTACAAAGGAGGAGCTATTACAGACTCTGGGAACTATCGGCTCATTAGCCTGACAAGTCTGATATGCAAAGCTATGGAAAGCATCATCATGGACCTAATAAACAAGGATATAGGGAATCTCCAAACTCTGGATACCACACAGTTTGGTTTTGTGAAGGGTAGATCATGCCTGCTCAACCTGGTCGATTTCTTTGAGTCAGTCACCAGAGCTGTGGATGAAGGCAAGGTGGTTCATACAGCCTACCTTCATCTGGTCAAGGCCTTTGATACCATTCCCCACTCAGGAATCATAGAAACACTCACTAAGCTAGGCATCAACCCCTATATCACTAGGTGGGCTGCAAACCGGCTCACAGATAGAACCCACAGTGTGAAAGTAGATGACTCCAAGTCAGACTGCAGACCAGTCACGAGTGGAGTCCCACAGGGTTCGTCCTGGGTCCTCTCCTGTTTGGTATCTACTGCTCTGAAGTCCAGGCCAACACGAAGGGACTCTGGCTGACAAAGTTCACAGACGATTGCAAGTTGGGAGTTATTAACTCCCCAAGTGATGTTGACATCCTACAGAAAGGCCTCACCGAGACCAATGACTGGTGTCAAAACCATGGCTTTAAGCTCAATGCCAAATATGTGCCATCATCCCCTTTGGGGAGAAACCCGGACCCATGAATTACCACATTAATAGTAGTCCACTGAATACAGAAGGTGTTATAAGAGATCTGGGAACACAGGTTGACAGCAACCTCTTTTTTGACCACCACATTGCCAATGTGGTCAGAAAGTCCTTCTATGTGGCACATCTCATTACTAAGGGTTTTGCATGCGGGAAGAAATAAGTCATTGTCTCCATTTACTCCTCCCTCATTAGGCAAATCATCGAGTACAATGCCCCATTTGGCATGTACCTCACTAGACACCTGCATCAACTGGAGAGGCTGCAAAAGTACCTCACAAAGAGGATCCTGGGCCTTAAACACTTGTCATATACAGACAGACTATAAAAAACTCCAACTATTCTCTGTCTCATATCGCCTTCTTAGAGGTAATCCCTGCTTGATTTACAAAGCCATGTCTGACTCAGCTCTGTTAGAAATGCTACATCTAAAGAAATCCCAAACCCTCCAAACACTCCAGAGGCCACTGACATCAGACACACTGAAATCAAATTAGATTAAATTGAAAAACCAATATTAATGAAAAAGGAAAAGCCCTGTTTGCTGAGTGATGGAACAAACACAAAAGTCCAATGTAAAAGAAAAAATGTTCCAAACACTAAAACCAAGGAGAAGCCAAAATCCAATAAAAATCCAAGTAAGAATTCAAATAAAGTTCCACACAAACCTTTATTGCATAGGTGAGCACTTTCGCAACCTCTCCTGGTTCCTTCCTCAGACCAAACCAAACATGCTTAAAAACAATCCCCTTTTTATAATACACATCACACAAGACTCACCAATCCCTGTGGAGAATACAAGACTCCAATGCTTTCCAGATTCAAAGAGATACACACACTTTTAAATCAGATAAAAACATATATGCAGAAAATGTATATAAAAATACATGTAGAAATATATATAAAAAACACATAAAAAGTGTGTATAAAAATACATAAAAATTTGTGTAAAAAGCCTAAAAGCACTGTAAAGCATGCCTGCATGTCCTATTTGAAACATAACCCTAGTTCCAGAGCACAGCAGATTGCTTCATACTACTTTCTTCCTAAGTTTCCTGTTCTTCAGAACAGGTTTAAGGGATATATAATCATTCAGCCCCGGTGATTTATGTGCAGCCAGTGTCAAAATCCATCTAAGTTCTTTCTGTTCAGTTCTATTACTTAAATCCTCACCTCTCATAATTTCTACTAAATTGTCTATAATGGAGAAATTAAAATAATGGTTCTCCCCCTGCTGCAACATATGCTTGGCTATTGCACTACCTACCCTCTCCTAAAACAGTAGAATTGATCCTGTATCCGTTCTCTGATGCGTCTGTTGGTTTTCCCAACACAGTGGGCTAAATATATCACATCCTTAGTTTGACAGTCCCCCATGGCACTAAATTTATATGATTTCCGTGTCATGGGGTGTACAAATAATCTGTTTGTTTCAATGTACTGACAGAATGCACACTTGTTGCATCTCACTGTCCCATAGGTCACCAGAGGGGGGTGTTCCATCCTTTCTTTATAGCAGAGCATTCCTCTGAGTGATTTACTGTTTTTATATGTAAACTTCGGCCTATCACCTACTATCTTACTGACCTGATCATCTGTACCTAGAATATGCCAATTCCTATACAGTACGTTCTTAATCAGATGTGTATCTGTCGAATGTGTCATGTTATGGTTCAAAACGTGTGTGCCACCTGTCCTTTTCTCAGAGGGCTGATTATCTCTAGCCGGACTGGAGAAGTATGGTTTCCCTATATTGTCTCCCTGACTTTTGGCTGTTTGACAAGCCTCCTCCATCTCTTTTTTAGGGTAACCTCTCACTGCAAACACATCCCTCAAAGTTGCCAAATGGGTCTCAAAATCCTGGTTCCTGGCATGTAACCTGGACATGCGCACAGCCTGATTCTTAACATTCTTAAAGATGTGGGGTGGATGCATACTTGTGTGGTGAACATGTTACTGTAACATTCCTTCCCATGCAGGCTAGTGTATATCTTTCCAGTTGTTGTTTCCCTTATTACTTTAATATCCAAGAAGTCACCAAACCAGTTACCCCAAAAAAGAGATAGAGGAGGCTTGTCAAACAGCCAAAATAAGGGACTTCAGAAATAAAAAGCAAGCTTTACAACCCCGACAAGGGTGTGTACCAACTCTTGAAGATTTAACACGAGGCTCTGACATAAAATTACCTTTAATACATACATGCATTCCTAAAATAAATTGAGGTTTGTCTCCAATAAACTTGCTTATACCTTCATCGGCCAGTTTCTCTTAATAATGTTACAGACATCATTCACTTCACTGGAACAGGTGAGACCAATACTCAGACAACCACAATTTTGCCTTTTGTTGTTCCTACTATATGGAACATCAGAAAATTAAGGTCTCCCTTGCATATGACGCAAGCCTTTAATCTGCTCTGAGGTATCAATAACCTCTCATAAACCATACCCCCTCATAAAAAACTCATCACTAAGTGAAGCATAATGCTCATTCAACCTGACATCACTAGTATGCAGCCTCAAAGATCTTAAAAATTGCCCTTTCAATACATTACAAAAGGTGTGATTCAGGTGCATGCTAGTCCTGTGCAGTTTACTGTTCCTCCAACATGACTTCCTAAACATTTCTGTTTGCAAACACCCATTATTATCTAATGAAATATGCACATCTAAAAAAAATCAACAGAACTTGTAGCAATGCAAGCAGTAAAAACCAAGAAATCTGTTGTTGCACTAAGCCAATGCAAAAAAAAAAAAAAAAAAAAAAAAAAAAAAGAGTCAAACCTGTCACTAGAACCGCACCACAAAATAGACATCATCCACAAATTTAGTATAACAGACAAGGTCTTCGGAGAACAAATTATCATAGGTAGGGACTAAGCTATCAGCCCAAGGGCCTCTGTAAGCCTAGGCAACAAGGTTCCCTGGCTTACGCTACCCAAGAAAATAATTTTCCTGTGCCACTATCGAGAAGAGACACAGAAGTGATCCCCGGGGTGTATTTCCTATTTCCCACCCACTCATCAAGATTTTTCTTGAAGAGTGCTAATGAAGAACTTTGCTTGACATAGATGGGTAGCCTGTTCCAGAGTATGGGAAGTCTCCGGGACAGGAATCTATTCCTCCATCATGTCCTGTTTACTGTGGTGACAAGGTTTAGGTCCCTAGAGCATGTAGCACGGAGGGATTGGGATTTCTTTAGGTGTAGCATGTCCAACAGCTCTGGGTTTGACATGGCTTTATATGTTAGGCAGAGATCACCTCGGAGTAGGCGATATGCTATGGAGTAAAGCTGGAGTTTTTTTGAGATGGTCAGTGTATGGCATTTGTTTGACGCCAGTAATTCTCTCTGTGAGGTACTTCTGTGGCCTTTCCAGCTGCTGCAGATGTCTTGTGAGGTACATTCCAAAAGGGGCATTGTACTCTATAATGGGTCTAATGAGTGTCGAGTAGAGGGGGACAATGACCTCTTTTTTCCTGGATGAGAACCCTTTTATGATGAAGTGTGCCACGTAGAAAGACTTCCTGACTACTGCGGCGATGTGACTATCAAAGGAGAGACTACTGTCCACCTGGGTCCCAAGGTCTCTTATCACACATTTGGTGTTAAGTAGATTGCTACCTATGTGGTAGTTCATGGGTACAGAGTTTTTACCAAAGGGGATGACACTGCACTTTTTGGCATTGAGCGTGAGGCCATGGCTCTGACACCAGGCATCTGTCTCAGCGAGGCCCTTCTGTAGGATGTCCACATCATTTGAGGACTTGACTATGGCTCATACTTTGCAGTCATCTGTGAACTTCATTAGCCAGAGGCCTTCTGTGTTAGTCTGTACTTCAGAGAAGTAGATACCAAACAGGAGAGGTCCCAGGACTGAACCCTGTGGTACTCCACTTGTCACTGGTTTGAGGTCAGATTTGGAGTCTGCAACATTTACAGTGTGGGTTCTGTCAGTAAGCAAGTTGGCAACCCATCCTGTGATGTAGGGATTTATACCTAGTTTAGTGAGTTTAGCTATAATTCTAGAATGGGGGATGGTGTCAAAAGCCTTGGCGAGGTCAAGGTAGGCTGTATGAACCACCTTACCCTCATCTACGGCTTTGGTGACTGCCTCAAAGAAGTCAGTCAGGTTCAGGAGGCATGATCTGCCTTTCACAAACCCAAACTGGGTGGATCCAGAGTTTGGAGGTTACCAATGTCTTTGTTTATGAGTTCCATGATGATATGTTCCATGGCCTTGCAGACCAGGCTCATCAGGCTATTAGGGTGATAGTTCCCAGGATCACTGGTGGCTCCCCCTTTGTGGAGTGGGATAACTGTTGCTGTGCGCCATTCAGTGGGCACAAAGCCTGATGCGAGGCTATTATTGAACATGGTGCTTAGGTGGGGAGCCAGTTCATTCTGAAGTTCATGTAAAACGCAGCCTGGGATGTTGTCCGGTCCCATGGATGCTGTGTTTTTGGCTTTAGAGAGTGCAGCTTTTACCTGCGTAGTTGTGATTACAGGGACTCTGCATTCTTCCTGTATAGATATGGGCCCTTTAGGGGGTGGGGGGGTTAAGTTAGCACTGAACCTATCTGGGGGTGGGGGGTAAAGTTAGCACTGAACCTATCTGTCAGGATGTTGGCAATATCAGTTGGTTCTGTAATTTTCGTGCTGTTGTGCTGTAACTCATAGCAGATCTGGGTGTTGCCATTGACATTCTTGACATGGCTATAGAATGCTTTGTGGTTGTCCTTAGAATTAGTGGTAATTTTGTTTTTGTAGCTAGCTTTGGAGGATCTTATAAGGGATCTCAGCTTCTTACTGAGGCTGATGAGGGAGCTCCTCCACTCATGGGATTTGACTCTCTTTTGCAACAGTTTCTTCCTTCTGTTGTAGAGTTTGTTTATGGAAGGGGACCACCAGACTGGCTTCCTTTTTTGGAGGATAGCGTCTTGGCTCTGTTTGGGATAGCACAATCCATGCACTCGTGTAAGTGCTTATAGAGTGCATTTGTGCAGGATTTGGCAGTTATAACTGTATTGTCCATCTGCATGGGTGTCATGAAGTTCACCACTTCTTAAGAAGCATGAAGTTAGTTTTGGAGAAATTTTTACTGTGGTTTCCTTAATGGGGGGTGGGGGCGGGATGTGGATATCAAGGATGATTAGTTTATGGTTGGATCGGACCAACGAGGGGTTGACTTCAGGTGTGGGACACTGGTCACTCATGTTGGTAATGACTAGGTCTAGGATATTGTTGCCCCTGGTGGGGGAGTGGATAAGTTGATCCAAGGCATTGGAGTTTATGAATTCCAGAAAGAGTTGAGCTAAGGAGTTGGTACATGAGTAGTTTTCCTAGTTAACGGTGGGGTAGTTGAAGTCGCCCACTATTAGGGTGTTTGGTTGAACCTTAATATTTTCCAGTACATCAAGAAAAGAGGAGTGGGAATCCAGGGGCATGGTGGGGGATCCATAACAATCTACAATTTGGACTGCAGTTTTGCCCGGAGTTAGTTGCACTTGGATAACCTTGGATGTATTATGCTGAGCAACTTGCCTGGAGGTGTGGATATCCTTAATGAATATGGACACACCTTCGTCTTTGGTGTTTCAGTCCAGGTTACATGGCCGAAAAGTGTGGTATGAGTTATAGCCTGGTAGTGCAGGGGTGCTCTCTGGAGCCTTGAACCAGGTCTCAGTCACTGCACAGATATCGATGTTATCCATTTTAAGGAGTGCCTCGAGTGAGTGCATTTTGAGATTTAGACTTCTAGCATCGAATAACATTACCCTCAGTTTTTGCTTGCCTGTGCCTGTTACAGTGGTGAATTTGTCATTTGAACCTTGCCTAACTAAAAAAGGCAATATAAGGGCGGCAAGAGCCTTAGCCAGTATCCGGAATTCCAGGGGCGACAGGTGCAGGCCATCTATGGCAAAGCATCATGGTCTGTCGACCATGTCATCCGAAGCAGACAGATACTGGATCCCCTTAGAATGACACCAGAAGCTTAGCCAATTGTTGAAGTCAATCACTTTGTCCTTGTACTGCAGTATCATTCTGTGCGATGGCAGAATGCTACTCAGGTCTAGGGTCATACCTGCCTGGGCTACAAGATCAGAGAGCTCTTCCGTGTCACTTTTCATGTAAAGTGCAGGGAGGTATGTCTCAAGTCATTCACACCAACATGGACAATGATAGAGTCATATTTGTACTTGTTGTGGAGTGACCTGAGTGCGTAGGTTATGCAGCGGATTCTGGCACCCGACAGGCAGCCGACTGTAACCTTCTTGTTTAGCCTGGTGGGACATCAGTGTGCCTAACTAGAGTCACCTATGACTAGTGTGTTGGGTACGATGTTTTGCCTTATTGGCTGTGGTTGAGTGGCACACTGAGTCTGTAGGCTGTGTGTCATTTGAGTTGTGTTGGGGGATGGAGGTTGCTTGCGTTTCTGTTTTGGAGGTCTCTGTTGCTTAGACAGGTTATTATTGAGAGCCTCCGCAAATGTTTTTGTGTTACTATGTGTGGATTTTGGTGGTGTAGATTTAGTGAGACTATGTGATGAGTGTGGTGTGCTGCAGATGTTTACCTTCTCCTCTTGACTGTCAAGTTCAGTCTTGGTTGGAGAGAGCTTTACCTCCAGTTTGGCTAGATAAGTGCATCTCTCACAGGTTGTAGTGTTGGGTGGTAGGAGGAGAGGGTTATCTGTGTACATGAGGCAATTTCTACATTGCCTCAAGATGCCCAGATTCATCAGATAGACAGGAGAGAACAATGGGAGCTGACCCTTGGACATGCCTGAATAAAAAAACTATTTTCCTCTAGATAAGTGAGGAAAGTGAGTACAAGAGCTGTTTTTCAAGCAAGTGAGAAAAGTAAGTACAAAAATTGTTTTCCTCTAAGTAATGAGAAAGGTTGAGTGCTACAGTAATTAGTAGCTTATTTAGTGCTTACAAGTTCTGAACAAGTGCTAAGCACGCATAAGCAAATTTAAGTGCTAAAACTAAGAATCTGTATCTGCACTAGATGAGTTACAGGACAGAAACAAGTGCAAATGCAGGCTTTCAATTCAGAAAGTTGAAAGAGATGGGAAAGATTGCCGAAACGGCCAAAAACTACAATTTATGGGCCAGAACCACTCCTTATGTGGTAGGCAGGTTACCTAGTGCTTACCACTCCCACTGAAAATCTAGAAGGCTTCCCTCCAACACAGAAAGGCTTTGGGGGCTCAGAAGCTTACATACATTCCTGGATACAGCAAATCTGTATATGGACTACACTAGTTACAGGAAAGGTAGGAAACAGGCTTACAGTATTTTTTTTTACAGAAAAGTCGCTACAACAACAGTAAAAACAATTCACATGCAGTGCAAGCTAGCACACTTGTGTATGTAGCAATATTAGACCAAACACAGTTTAAAAAATGCAATTAAATTAAAAAGGACTAAATGTAAGTGCAGAAGGAGTTTATTAGGTAGAATGTGGTAAAGAGATGGGACTGGGGGAGTGTCCCAGATCAAATCTACAGTGGGCAACTGCAAAAGCCACCAAATTTAAACTATGAGCCAGAAATAGGGAAGGGGGGGTGGGACAAAACACTTTCAGCAGAGATCTGAAAACACTTTTAGCACAGATCTGAAAAACTATAAGCAACAATTAATAGTACAAACTCTAAAACCAAATAAATATACTTAGCTCTGTATATTTCCAGACAGATTGAAAAGCAGTCTCTCAGAACACAGGTTCCAGCAATGGAATGCAGGCTGTTACTAACCGGTCTAATTTTATGCAAGTGATCTTTGAGTTAGATAACACACAAGCTGTAAAAACCAGTTATACCAACTGAAGACACAGCAGAAAATAGGGGGAGGTGGGGAAAACACTTTCAGCAGTACAAATTCTAAAACCAAAGAAATATACTTAGCTCAACAAATATATGTTCAGTTTCCCGGAAAGTCATCACCATATTGGCATAGCTATTGGAAAATACTGTGCCCTAAGCTACACCTGATAGGTTCATAGGTTCATACTAGGCTATCTGCCCTAGGGCATTTATAAGCCTAGCCAGAGTGTGTGTGGCTTTCACCACCCCTTAGGATGAGAATACTATACCCATTAGTTTGCTGTGCCTCTGTCCAGCAGTGATACAGAGATGATTCCCGGGGTAAACCTACGATCTCCCATCCACTCGTCAAGATTTCTCTTGAACAGAGTCAGTGAGGGGCTCTACCTCACATGGACTGGGATTCTGTTCCATAGTGTAGGGAGTCTCTGGGTGATGAATCTGTCCCTCCAGCACATCCTATTTATATCCGTGTTGAGGTTTAAGTCTCTTGCTCTCGTGGCTCTGGTGGATTTGGAGTTTTTGAGGTGGAGCATGTCCATTAATTCCGGGTTGGACATGGCCTTGTATGTCAGGCACAGATCACCTCTGAGCAGACGGTATGCGACTGAATAGAGCTGGAGTTTCTTCAGTCGGGCATTGTATGACATATGTTTGAGCCCCTTTATCCTTTTGGTGAGGAACTTTTGGGGTCTTTCCAACTGCTGCAGGTGTCGGGTAAGGTACATTCCGAATGGGGCGTTGTACTCAATCATTGGTCTGATAAGTGAAGAGTACAGGGGTACAATGACCTCTCCTGATCTGGATGTGAATCCCTTTATGATCAGGTGGGCAATGTAGAAGGTCTTCCTAACCACTTTGTCAATGTGAGTGTCAAAAGAGAGGTTACTGTCAACTTGGGTCCCCAGGTCCCTGATAACTTCTTCCGTGTTTAATGGATTACCACCTATGTGGTAATTAGGGGTTACCTTGTTTTTCCCAAAGGGTATGACTATACATTTTTTGGCATTTAACTTAAGGCCATGGCTCTGGCACCAGTTATCCATTTCTATGAGACCTCTCTGGAGGATGTCTGTGTCTGATAGAGTGTCAATTATGGTGCCCAGTTTGCAGTCATCTGCAAATTTTGTCAGCCACAATCCCCCTATGTTTGCCTGCACTTCAGAAAAATAAATGCCGAACAAGAGGGGGCCCAGGACTGAGCCCTGTGGGACACCGCTCGTGACCGGCTTAGAGTCTGACATGGCACCAGCAACTCTAACCCTGTGTGTTCTGTCCTTGAGCGAGTTTGCAACCCATCTTGTGACATATGGGTTTACATCTAAGCTGGTGAGCTTTTCTATGATGCCCGAGTGGGGTATTGTGTCGAACGCTTTTGCTAGGTCAAGGTAGGCTGTGTGAACTGCCTTACCCTCATCAATGGCCTTAGTGACTGTTTTGAAAAAGTCGACCAAGTTCAAGAGGCAGGATCTGCCCTTGACAAAGCCAAATTGGGTAGGATCCAGTGTCTGTAGGTCCCCAATGTCTTTATTTATGAGTTCCATTATGATCCTCTCCATAGCTTTGCAGACAAGGCTCATCAAGCTTATGGGGCGGTAATTTCCAGGGTCCGTAGAAGCACCGCCTTTGTGGAGTGGGACCACAGTTGCCGTACGCCATTCTTTGGGTACGTATCCTGTAGTAAGGCTAAGATTAAACAGCAGCCTTATGTGTGGATTTAGTTCCTCATTGAGTTCGTGTAGCACACAGCCGGGGACACCGTCCAGACCCATTGATGCTGTGTTTTTTGCTTTAGAGAGAGCAGCTCTCACCTGGGCATCTGAGATGTTTGGGATGCTAGACGCTGGTGGGATAGATATTTCTCCTTTTGGGGGGGAGGGAGGGGAGAAATTTGCACTGAACCTGTCTGCCAGTATGTTGGCAATGTCTGTGGGTTCAGTGATTTTTTTATCATTTTGGACTAATTCTGAGCATATCTGGGAGTTTCCACCCAGGTTTCTAACATAGCTAAAGAAGGCTTTATGATTGTCTTTTGTGTCATTAGCGATTTTTCTCTCAAAGTTGTCCTTGGATGATTTTATGAGTGATCGTAGTTTTTTGCTAGTATTGATCAGAGATGCCTTCCCTTTTAGGGATTTTGCTCTGTCATGTAGTAGCTTTCTCCTCTTGTTGTATAGTTTGTTTATGGCTGGGGTCCACCAGACCGGGCGCCTAACTTTGGTGGAAAGGGTCTTGATTTTATTAGGGATTGCTTGATCCATACATTCCTGGAGGTGCTCGTAGAAGGCATTTATAAGGGTTTCAGCAGCGTGGGTTGTGGTTTTCACTGGCTCGGGGGCCTTGAAGGATACCACTCCAGTCTTAAGAAGTGTGAAGTTTGCTTTTGAGAAGTTCTTCACTGTGGTCTTTTTTGCTGGGGTGGGGCCGGGATGTGGATCTCCAGTGAGATTAATTTATGGTCTGATCTCACCAATGAGGGATATACTTCCGGCGTGGAGCATTTTGTCCCCATGTTTGTGATGATCAGGTCTAGTATATTTTCTCCTCTTGTGGGAATGGTGACTAGTTGTTCCATAGCATTTGAGTTTATGAACTCAAGGAACCTTTGGGCTAGGGTGTTGGGGCTTGAGTAATGTTCCCAGTCTATGTTTGGGTAGTTGAAGTCACCCAATATGATGGTGTTTGGAGAGACATTCATACTCTCCAGTGTCTTCAGGAAGGCTGTGTGGGTTTCCTGAGTTTGAGAAGGTGGTCTGTAGCATGTTACAAACTGTAGGGCAGTTTTACCTATGGTTAATTGCACCTGGATGGTCTCCGATGCTTCTGCGTTGCCACTAACCTGGAGGTGTGGGTATCCTTTATGAATATGGATACTCCCCCTCCTTTTGTGGTTCGGTCCGGATTTTGGGGCCGGAACGCATGATATGAGGTATAACCTGATAGTGCTGGGGTGCTCTCAGGAGCCTTGAACCAGGTTTCAGTCACAGCACAGACATCGATGTTCTCCATACTGAGGAGGGCTTCGAGGGCGTGCATCTTGAGGTTTAGACTTCTGGCATTGAGCAGTATTACCCTTAGTTTTTCTCCATTTTTGTTTTCTAGGGCGGTAGGTTTATCATTAGCAGGGTTCAGAGTAAACTTTATGCAAATAAAATTTACCATTAAAAGGAAACATATTGTTTTCTAAAACTATTTCTAACTAAGTACAAATTAATGAAACTTGGGCATTAGTGTAGTCACTGTTGCGGTGCAGAAAAAATGTAACTGCATCTAGGCCATAACTATTAGGTATGACCGTAAAAAGAGTAGTAACATTCTCTGTTACTAGTAAAAGGTCTGAATAGTCATTCAATCCACTAACAGTTGTGTAAAGTGTATTAAGAAAGTGCTCAGTATCAATTAAAACTGCTGGTGCACATTTAAGAACAGGTTTGAGCTTGTCCTCCACATAAATAGAAATTGTTTCTGTTAACCAGCCCTGTCCAGCAACAATCTGTCTCATTGGTGGTACATATATATCTTTAAGAATTTTTGGGATATCACTAATCATTGGTATTACTGGATTATCAACAGATATATTATGCAGGTCAAATGTTACTTGGTCAGTCATCAATACAGCATAAAGTTTACTCTGAACCCTGCTAATAACAGATTAAATGCCTTAAGCTCTAGGACATTTGAGCTGCTTGTGAGAGTGCAGACCAACTGTTTCAGTGCATTTGAATTAAAGTCCAGGAGCCTCATTGCGATCCTGTTTGTGCTCATGTATGTCACCCGAATGTAGGATAGGTAGTTGAAGTCTCCCATGGTCAAGGTGTTTGGCTGTATATTGAGAGTTTTAAGCAAGTCTAGGTAGGTGGTGTGTTTCTTTTGGGTCATGGTGGGGGAGTTGTAGCTAGCTATGATGTGGTAAGGTGTTTTACCTATAGTTATTTGGACCTGGAGTAGCTCATGACAGTCATACTGTTTCAGCCAGTCATGAAGTGTATTTGGATTTAATGAAAATGGATACACCTCCACCTTTGGTTCTTTCACACTCATTTTGGGGTCTGAATGTGTGGAAGGGCTAAGCCCTGCATGGCCAGGGTACTCTCTGTGGCCTTGAACCAAGTCTCAGTGACTGCACAGACATCAGCATCTTCCAAGGTGAGGAGTGCTTTCAGGAAGTGGAGCTTACTGTTTAGGCTCCTAGCATTAAGCAGCATGACCTTGAGTTTGTCTCTAGAATATTTTTTCATGTTGGAAGTTCTGTTGATTTGACATAGCCTAAAAAAGGCTCTGTGGCAGAGGCAAGTGTCTCTGTCAATATCCTAAAGTCTTGAGGAGACCGGCAAAGGTCATCTCTGGCAAAACATCAAGGTCTATTGATCATCATGTCTTCCCAGGCTGACAGATACTGCATTCCATTGGAGTGACACCAGAAGCTAAGTCAATTTTTGAAGTCAATCATTTTTTGTGGCATCATCTCAGGTAAGGTAGAATCCTGCTTAGGGCTAGGGACATACCTGCCTGGCACACAATCTGAGTGTTCTATCATGTCTCTCTTCACATAGTCCACAGAGGTACATCTCAATACATTCACTCCAAGATATACTATGACAGAGTCATAACAGTAATTGTTGCTGAGTGACTCAGGTCCGTGTGTGACTTGACAGAAACTGGCACCTGACAGGCAGCTAACTATGACCTTCTCCTTGTTCAGCGTAGTGTGAGGGATGTCTGTCTCTCACTATAGAGTCGCCTATGACCAGGACATTTAGTTTTGAAGTGTTTTGCCTTAGGGACTTAATTGCTGAGACACCGATATGTGGTTATGGTGGATTGTGTGTGTGTGTGTGTGGGGGGGGGGGGGGTTGTTTGCGCTTGGGAGGTTTCTGGTCTTTTGGTAGGCTCTTGGTGAGTACCTTCGTGTATGTGGGTTTATGCATCTTAACTTTATCTTGTGAAAGAGAAGAGGTGTGTGAGCTGACAACCTTTTTGATGTCTTGTTTATTGTTACATGAGAGGACTGATTGAAGTTTCTTGGTACAGTGACATCTCCCTCATACTCTGCTTTAGGAGCAGGTAGTTGTCAGTATACATGAGACAATTGATACATTGCCTCAGGATGCCCATGTCAACCAGGCTAGCTGGAGAAATGATGGTAAACTGACTGTCCATAGCAGCAGGTAATTCCAAGTTTGTGGGAGGGCAAAAGATCAACTATTACTCTGGGAATAACAAGAGAACTTAAATCTATCTAGAATCAGTGAAGAAAGTGGGGAGATGCTACTCAGTGCTTAGATGAGCTGCCTACAGTGCTGAGGTGCACAACCAAGTTGTCCAAAGAGCAGCAGGAAAGCCTGAAAGGGTTTCACTGAGTGGTGTTTGGGGGGGGAATGTGATTCTAGGGGTTTGTGTCTATACAAGGCACCGCTAAACCCATTGTGCGGTGGGCAGCTATGTGTAAATGCAAGGCTTAAATGCAAACAAATGTTCTAACACAATATACCAAAAGGAAAGCTCCTCACAGAGTCATTATTCCAGAAAACCTTAACTTAGCTGGCTGGGCCCTGAGGTACACACTTTTGCAACAAGGGTGCACCCACAATGTAAAATGGCTGGTTTGAGTGCTCACGTGATGCCAAACAGTCTAGATTCAGCAAGTCTGAATCATGTCTATGCTACTTAACACAGAACGAGTAAATTTACAAAGTGCACTATGAATCAGTCACAGCAGCAAAAACAGTAAAAATGAAGCAACAGTTCAAAGAAATACAGGAGTTTAAATCTCAAAATGCATGCACTCCTAAGTATGGAGAACGTCAACATCTGTGCAGTAACTGAAACCTGGTTTAAGGCTCCAGAGTGCACCCCAGCACTACTGGGCTACAACTCATACCACACATTTCAGCCACAGAACATGGACCGAAACACAAAAGGAGGGGGTGTATCCATATTCATCAAGGATACCCACACCTCCAGGTTAGTGGTGCAGCATGATACCTCTGAGATCATCCATGTGCAACTAACATCGGACAAATCTGCAATGCAAATTGTGGCCTGCTACAGATCACCCTCCATGACCCAGGACCACCACTCCGCCTTTCTGGAGACACTGGAAAACATGAAGGTCCTACCGAACACCCTGATATTGGGCTATTTCAATTACCCTACCATTAACTGGGAAAACTACTTGAGTACAAACTCCCAGGCTGAGCGCTTCCTGGAATTTATCAACTCAAATGCCCTGGATCAGCTGGTAAACTCCCATATCAGAGGCCACAATATATTGGACCTGGTTATCACCAACATAGACGACAGGTGTTCCTTACCAGAGGTCAACCCCATCACTGGTTAGATCAGACCATAAACTAATCACTCTGGATGTCCACACCCCACCATCACCCTCAACCAAGGAAACCACAGTCTAAAACATTTCTAAAGCAAACTTCACCTTACTTAAGGCAGAGGTGGTAAGTTTCACAGTGTCCACGCTAAAGGTTAACACTGCCCAAGATGCAGAATCCTTTACAATTGCACTCTATGAGCACCTACAAAGATGCATGGATTGTGCCATCCCTAGAAAAACCAAGACTCACTCCCCTAAGAGAAGGAAACCAGTCTGGTGGACCCCTGCCATAAACAGGTTACACAACAAAAGGAGGAAACTAGTTCAGAAAAAAAGCAAATCCCAAGAAGGAAAGACATCCCTGATCAGTATCAGTAAGAAACTAAGGTCCTTCATAAAATCATCCAAGGCTAACTTCAAAAGAAAAATAGCCAAGGATTCGAAAGATAACCACAAAGCCTTCTTTAGCTATGTCAAGAATCTAAGTGGCAACTCGCAAATATGCTCTGAGCTAGTGCAAAATAGCACAAAATATACTGAGCCTACTGATATTGCCAACATCCTGGCAGATAGATTCAGTGCAAACTTCACCTCCCTCTCACCTTCAAAAGGGGCCACAACAATACCGGAAAAGTGTAGTGTCCCAGAAATCACAGAAGCACAGGTGAAAACAGCCCTTTCAAAAGCCAAAAACACAGCATCAATGGGGCCAAATGGTGTCCCAGGCTGCGTCTTGCACGAACTACAGAACAAACTAACCCCCAACCTAAACACGCTGTTCAACCTCAGCCTCTCCACAGGCTACGTGCCCATAGAATGGCACACAGCAAAGGTTATTCTGCTCCACAAAGGAGGGGCCACAACTGACCCAGGTAACTATCGCCCCATAAGCCTGACTAGCCTGGTCTGCAAGGCTATGGAGCGCATCATCATGGAACTCATTAACAAAGACATTGGTAACCTCCAAATACTTGACCCAACCCAGTTCGGCTTTGTTAAGGGCAGATCATGCCTACTAAACTTGGCTGACTTCTTCGAGACAGTCACCAAGGCCAAAGACAAGGGAAAGGTGGTTCACACAGCCTACCTTGATCTCGCCAAGGCATTTGACACCATTACTCACTCGGGTATTATTGAAAAACTCACCAGGCTGAACATAAACCCCTACGTCACAAGATGGGTTGCCAACTGGCTTACAGACAGAACTCACACGGTAAGAATAGTGGGCTCCAGGTCCGACTCTAAACCAGTCACAAGTGGTGTCCCGCAAGGCTCGGTTCTGGGACCCCTGCTGTTCGGCATATATTTCTCAGAAGTACAGGCAAACACAGGAGGACTATGGCTAACCAAGTTCTCCGATGACTGCAAACTGGGAGCCATAATTGACTCTCCGGCTGACACGGACATCCGTCAAAAAGGCCTTACTGAGACAGACACCTGGTGTCAAAGTCATGGCCTCAAGCTAAATGCCAAAAAATGCATAGTCATCCTGTGTGGGAAAAACAAAACACCCATGAATTACCACATAGGCGGAAGACCCCTTAATACAGAAGAGGTAATAATAGATCTGGGGACTCGGGTAAGATAGTAATCTCTCCTTTGACAATCATATTGCCAAAATAGTTAGGAAATCCTTCTATGTGGCCCATCTAATTACTAAGGGATTCGCATCTAGGAATAAAGAGGTTATAGTGCCCCCCTACTCATCACTCATCAGACCCATCATAGAGTACAGTGCCCCATTTGAGATGTACCTCACAAGACACTTCCAACAGCTGGAAAGACCACAAAAGCATCTCACCAAGAGGATTACTGGCCTCAAACATATGTCCTATGCAGCCCGACTGAAAAAACTCTGGCTGTACTCAGTGGCATATCGCTTACTCAGAGGTGGTCTCTGCCTGACTTACAAAGCCATGTCCAACTCAGAATTGATGGACATGCTCCGCCTTAAGAAATCCAAGTCACTGCGAGCCATGCGCTCTAGTGAGCTAAACCTCGCCACAACAATAAATAGAACATGCTGGAGGGATAGATTCCTGTCACAGAGACTCTCCATGCTTTGGAACAAAATTCCTAACTACATTAGGCAGAGATCCTCACTAACACTCTTCAAGAGAAACCTTGACGAGTGGATGGGTAACAGAAAATACACCCCTCTGATCACTTCATTGGCTCTGATTGACAGAGGCTCAGTTAATCAATGGGGCGGCGAAAGCCGACACACTCTGGCTAGGCTTATAAATGCCCTCGGGCAGATAGCCTAGTACCTATCTATGAACCTATAACAAGTGCAAAAAAAACAGGCTTAAATTCTACTTATTTGTTGAAGATTTCACTGGATGTCTTGGATTTTCTAGATGCAGTTCAAATCTCTGGCTAAGAATGCCAAATTCTGAGCAGCTCTGGTTACATTCTTATTTTATCTGCCTGTACATATATTGTATGTATACACACTGACACACACACACACACACACACACACACACACACACACACACACAGAGCCAGAAGTCACACTGCAAGCACATTCACCTGCGGTTACCTAGCAGAACTTGCCATGGCAGTTATTTTATATTTGACATAGAAGTATTTAGACTCTTATTTAACATGATTATATAGGTTCATAGGTTCATAGGTTTATACTAGGCTATCTGCCCTAAGGCATTTATAAGCCTAGCCCAAAGTTTTGTGGCTTATGCCACCCCTTATGTTAAAAAATACTGTGCCCATTAGTTTGTTGTGCCTCTGTCCAGCAGTGACACAGAGATGATTCCCGGGGTAAACCTACGATCTCCCATCCACTGGTCAAGATTTCTCTTGAACAGAGCCAGCGAGGTGCTCTGCCTCACATGGACCGGGATTTTATTCCACAGCATAGGGAGTCTCTGGGTGACAAATCTATCCCTCCAGCATGTCCTATTTATATCTGTGCTAAGGTTTAAGTCACTTGTTCTAGTGGATCTGGTAGATTTGGATTTTTTGAGGTGGAGCATGTCCATTAATTCCGGGTTGGACATGGCCTTGTATGTCAGGCACAGGTCACCTCTGAGCAGGCGGTATGCGACTGAATAGAGCTGGAGTTTCTTCAGTCTGGCAGCATATGACAGATTTTGGAGTCCCTTTATCCTTTTGGTGAGGAACTTTTGGGTCTCTCCAATTGCTGCAGGTGTCGGGTGAGATACATCCCGAATGGGGCATTGTACTCGATCATTGGTCTGATAAGTGAAGAGTACAGGGGAACAATGACCTCACTTGATCTGGATGTGAATCCCTTCATGATCAGGTGGGCAATGTAGAAGGTCTTTCTAACCACTTTAGCAATGTGAGTGTCAAAAGAAAGGCCACTGTCAACCTGGGTTCCCAGGTCCCTGATAACCTCTTCTGTGCTTAATGGATTGCCACCTATATGGTAGCTTGGGGTTACCTTGTTTTTCCCGAAGGGTATGACTATACATTTTTTGGCATTTAACTTCAGGCCATGGCTCTGGCACTAGTTATTAGTTTCTGTGAGACCCCTCTGAAGGATATCTGTGTCCGATGTACTTTCCACTATGGTGCCCAGTTTGCAGTCATCTGCAAACTTTGTCAGCCATAGTCCTCCTATGTTTGCCTGTACTTCTGAGAAGTAGATGCCGAACAACAGAGGGCCAAGGACTGAGCCCTGTGGGACACCACTTGTGACCGGCTTGGAGTCTGACATGGCGCCAGCAACTCTAACCCTGTGGGTTCTGTCCTTTAGCCAGTTTGCAACCCATCTTGTGACATATGGGTTTACATTTAAGCTGGTAAGTTTCTCTATAATACCCGAGTGGGGTATTGTGTCGAAAGCTTTTGCAAGGTCAAGGTAGGCTGTATGGACTGCCTTTCCCTCATCAATGGCCTTGGTGACTGTTTCGAAGAAGTCGACCAAGTTCAAAAGGCATGATCTGCCCTTGACAAAGCCAAACTGGGTCGGGTCCAATGTCTGCAAGTCCCCTATGTCTTTGTTTATGAGTTCCATTATGATCCTCTCCATAGCTTTGCAGACCAGGCTTGTTAAGCTTATGGGGCGGTAATTACCAGGGTCCGTAGAGGAACCGCCTTTGTGGAGTGGGACCACAGTTGCCGTACGCCACTCCTTGGGCACGTATCCTGTGGTAAGGCTAAGATTAAACAGCTGCCTTATATGCGGGTTTAGTTCCTCGTTGAGTTTGTGTAGCACACAGCTGAGGACACCATCCGGTCACATTGATGCTGTGTTTTTAGCTTTAGAGAGAGCAGCTTTCACCTGCGCATTTGAGATGTCTGGGAGGCTACACTCCGCTGGGATAGTTATCTCTCCTTTGGGGAGAGGGGTGAAGTTTGCACTGAACCTGTCTGCCAGTATGTTGGCAATGTCTGTGGGTTCAGTGATTTTTGTATCATTTTGGACTAATTCTGCGCATATCTGGGAGTTTCCACCCACGTTTCTAACATAGCTGAAGAAGGCCTTATTATTGTCTTTTGAATCTATTGCAATTTTTCTCTCAAAGTTGGCCTTGGATGATTTTATGAGTGCTCGTATTTTTTTACTAATAATGATCAAGGGTGTCTTCTCTTTTATGGATTTTGCTCTATCATGTAACAGCTTTCTCCTCTTATTGTAAAGTTTCTTTATGGCTGGGGTCCACCAGACTGGACGTTTGCCCTTGGTGGAAAGAGTCTTGGTTTTATTAGGGATTGCCTGATCCATGCAGTCCTGGAGGTGTTCGTAGAAGGCATTTGTAAGGGCTTCCGCAGCTTGGGTTGTGGTTTCCACTGGCTCGGGGGCCTTGAAGGATACCACACCAGTCTTGAGTAGTGTGAAGTTTGCTTTAGAGAAGTTCTTCACTGTGGTCTTTTTGTTTGGGGTGGGGGACGGATGTGGATTTCCAGTGAGATAAGTTTGTGATCTGATCTCACCAATGAGGGATATACTTCCGGTGTGGAGCATTTTGTCCCCATGTTTGTGATGATGAGATCTAGTATATTTTCTCCTCTTGTGGGAACGGTGACTAGTTGTTCCATGGCATTTGAATTTATGAACTCCAGGAACCTTTGGGCTAGAAAGTTGGGGCTTGAGTAATGTTCCCAGTCTATATTCGGGTAGTTGAAGTCACCCAATATAATGGTGTTTGGAGATACATTTATACCCTCCAGTGTCTTCAGGAAGGCTGTGTGGGGTTCCTGAGTTTGAGAGGGTGGCCTGTAGCATGTTATAAATTGTAGAGCAGTTTTGCCTATGGT
This sequence comes from Protopterus annectens, assembly GCF_019279795.1. Taxonomy (NCBI): domain Eukaryota; kingdom Metazoa; phylum Chordata; order Ceratodontiformes; family Protopteridae; genus Protopterus; species Protopterus annectens. The sequence continues at coordinate 704,711,783 of NC_056745.1, read as the reverse complement.
TAATTGCACCTGGATGGTTTCCGATGCTTCGTGCGTTGCCACCAACCTGGAGTTGTGGGTATCCTTGATGAATATGGATACACCCCCTCCTTTTGTGGTGTGGTCCGCGTTTTGGGGCCGGAACGCATGATATGAGGTAAAACCTGATAGTGCCGGGGTGCTCTCAGGAGCATTGAACCAGGTTTCAGTCACAGCACAGACATCGATGTTCTCCATACTGAGAAGGGCCTCGAGTGGGTGCATTTTGAGATTTAGACTTCTGGCATTGAGCAGCATTACCCTTAGTTTCTTCCCATTTTTGTTTTCTAGGGTGGTAGGTTTAGAATTTGAGCCTTGCCTAAAAAAGGCACTATGGGGGTGGCAAGAGCCTTAGCCAATATCCGAATCCCAGGGTGACAGGTGCAAGCCGTCCCTTGCGAAGCAGCATGGCTTGTCAAGCATGTCATCCCAGGCAGACAGACACTGGATCCCCTTTGAATGACACCAGAAATTAAGCCAATTGTTAAAGCTGATCATCTTGTCTCTATGTTGTGGCATCATTCTTGGTGAAGGAAGGATACTGCTCAGGGTCAGGGTCATACCTGCCTGGGCTACATAATCAGAGAGCTCCTCTATGTCTATTTTCATGTAGTCCAGGGAGGTACGTCTCAGGTCATTCACACCAGCATGGACAATGACTGTGTCATATTTGTACTTGCTGTGGAGTGACCCGAGTGCTTGTGTTATGTGGTGGATTCTAGCACCCGATAGGCAGCTTACTGTGACCCTCTCCTTGTTCAGCCTGGTGAGTGGGACGTCAGTGTGTCTGACTATGGAGTCACCTATGACAAGTATGTTTGGTGTTGTATTTGGCCTTAAGGGCTGTGACTGCTTTGCACTGCATTATATAAATAACACTTACCGCTGAAACATTTACTGAAAGCCCACATTTTCAAATGGTTATTGTTCAATATTCTAGATACCATCCCTTTTGGCAGAAAGAACTTTACTGAAGGGTCAGATGGTTAGGTTGTCTAGGTTAGCTTCAGGCAATCATATGATGTTATGTTGTCCTATCTCACCTTCATTCTTACAATGATGGGTTCAGAGCCGATCCTCGGCTCCGACTCGGCCGAATACTTAGCTGAAGATCTCTTGACTAATGGCAAGAAGGTATCCCACAATGCAGTGATGCAATTCCCCAGATCTCGTTTGCCGCTTTACGAAGTTGGATGCGCTCATCTTGGCCGTGGCTAAGTTGTGAAACTTTTTTCTTATATTTCTTGTCAAACTAAATAATTTTGCTGATATATAGTTCTATTACCAATAGATTGTATTCGTTGGCATCTCTTTGCTGTTTTCACCTCAACAGAGATAATTTTTCCTCAGGCACGGCTTTTGCCATTGCTTTATAGGCCTTGGCATCCCTGTAGTGGTTGTTGTTTGTTGTCGTTAGCTGTGTCTTCATAGCTCGTTTAAATTAGAGAGCTATGCGCCTGTTAGAGGGCTTGTCCTGTTTATTAGTTTGTGTTTGAAAATCAGAGCCGTTTAAGTTAAAGGTTCTGATTTTCTTCCCTATGCTTTCTTACTTGTATTTTTTTGCTAGCAATAGTCTTAAATATTATTCTGTTTGATATAGCCTCTGGGCTTCCTTTGTCGGTGTCATAATGTCTAAAGAACAGAAAGAAAGAGAACATAAGCCTTCGGGTTTCAAAAAATGTCAGAAATTCTCACAAAAGATGTCCATCACTGATGGACATATTGTTTGTTCATAGGTTCATAGGTTCATAGGTTTATACTAGGCTATCTGCCCTAAGGCATTTATAAGCCTAGCCCAAATTTTTGTGGCTTACGCCACCCCTTATATGAAAAAATACTGTGCCCATTAGTTTGTTGTGCCTCTGTCCAGCAGTGACAGAGAGATGATTCCCGGGATAAACCTACGATCTCCCATCCACAGGTCAAGATTTCTCTTGAACAGAGCCAGCGAGGTGCTCTGCCTCACATGGACCGGGATTTTATTCCACAGCATAGGGAGTCTCTGAGTGATAAATCTATCCCTCCAGCACATCCTATTTATATCCGTGCTAAGGTTTAAGTCGCTTGCTCTAGTGGTTTTGGTGGATTTGGATTTTTTGAGGTGGAGCATGTCCATTAATTCCGGGTTGGACATGGTCTTGTATGTCAGGCACATGTCACCTCTGAGCAGACGGTATGCAACTGAATAGAGGTGGAGTTTCTTCAATCTGGCAGCATATGACAGATTTTGGAGTCCCTTTATCCTTTTGGTGAGGAACTTTTGGGGTCTCTCCAATTGCTGCAGATGTCGGGTGCGATACATCCCGAATGGGGCATTGTACTCGATCATTGGTCTGATAAGTGAAGAGTACAGGGGAACAATGACCTCACTAGATCTGGATGTGAATCCCTTCATGATCAGGTGGGCAATGTAGAAGGTCTTTCTAACCACTTTAGCAACATGAGTGTCAAAGGAAAGGCCACGGTCAACCTGGGTCCCCAGGTCCCGGATAACCTCTTCTGTGCTTAGTGGATTGCCACCTATATGGTAGCTTGGGGTTACCTTGTTTTTCCTGAAGGGTATGACTATACATTTTTTGGCGTTTAACTTCAGGCCATGGCTCTGGCACCAGCTATCTGTTTCCGTGAGTCCCTTCTGAAGGATATCCATGTCCGATGCACTTTCCACTATGGCGCCCAGTTTGCAGTCGTCTGCAAACTTTGTCAGCCAAAGTCCTCCCATGTTGGCTTGTACTTCTGAGAAGTAGATGCCGAACAATAGGGGCCAAGGACCGAGCCCTGTGGGACACCGCTTGTGACCGGCTTGGAGTCTGACATAGCGCCAGCAACTCTAACCCTGTGGGTTCTGTCCTTAAGCCAGTTTGCAACCCATCTTGTGACATATGGGTTTACATTTAAGCTGGTAAGTTTTTCTACAATACCCGAGTGGGGTATTGTGTCGAAGGCCTTTGCAAGGTCAAGGTAGGCTGTATGGACTGCCTTTCCCTCATCAATGGCCTTGGTGACTCTTTCAAGAAGTCGACCAAGTTCAAAAGGCATGATCTTCCCTTGACGGCCAAACTGGGTCGGGTCCAATGTCTGCAAGTCCCCTATATCTTTGTTTATGAGCTCCATTATGATCCTCTCCATAGCTTTGCAGACTAGACTTGTTAAGCTTATGGGGCGGTAATTACCAGGGTCCGTAGAGGCATCGCCTTTGTGGAGTGGGACCACAGTTGCCGTACACCACTCCTTGGGCACGTATCCTGTGGTAAGGCTGAGATTAAACAGCTGCCTTATGTGCGGGTTTAATTCCTCATTTAGCTCGTGTAGCACACAGCCGGGGACACCATCCAGTCCCATTGATGCTGTGTTTTTAGCTTTAGAGAGAGCAGCTTTCACCTGCGCATTTGAGATGTCTGGGAGGATACACTCTGCTGGGATAGTTATCTCTCCTTTAGGGGGGGGGAGGGGTTGAAGTTTGCCCTGAACCTGTCTGCCAGTATGTTGGCAATGTCTGTGGGTTCAGTGATTTTTGTATCATTTTGGACTAATTCTGAGCATATCTGGGAGTTTCCACCCAGGTTCCTAACATAGCTGAAAAAGGCCTTATGATTGTCCTTTGAATCCATGGCAATTTTTCTCTCAAAATTGGCCTTAGTTGATTTTATGAGTGCTCGTATTTTTTTACTAATGTAACTAACATTTGTGTCTGTTGTCTTGATGCTATCGATCTCCAGGAGGACTGCACCTTCTGTCATTCGTTTACTGCCAGAGTTCTTCAGGAGAGAAGAAACAAGTAGATTCTTAAATGGCTTTTAAAACCCTCCTTTGAAGAGGCCATCCATAGCTCTTCCTCTTCTTCTTCATCACCTTCTAAAAAATGAAAATCACATAAAAGACAATAACCATCTGCATCAGCTCATTTGGTGCTGCCAGTCAAATTACCTTAAATTTCCAAGGTCACCACTTCCTCAGCTCCACAGTCTTCGAGCCGTTGGAGGTTCTTATGGTTGACAGGCCTGGTTCTTTGGCTCCAAAGCCTTCGGAGCCTCAAGATACCTCTACTTGGAGCCGGTCCATTGAAATTTCACCGGTTTCTCCAACCTTGAGTTCGCCTATCCTCCATATGTCTTGATCTCCTTATTTATCTTCCAGGTCTACAAGAAGCTTATCTGATGAGGACGTGGAATGGGTAGTACATGGACTCCTTTAGTCGCCGGCACTGACTAAATTGTTCTCGGCTCCAATCCATTTGTTTTGGAGCCTACTGTGCCCATGATTGTTCCTCTGAGCCAAGCTGGTCCTTTGGAGCTGGAGTGCTCGGTACCACCTTCTGCGGATTTGTTAGTTTGGGTACTCCCTTTGGTCTCCACTGAGCTGACTTCTGCTCAGACTCTCTCTGCACCATCTGGTGAGTCTGGGAGCCGGGATTCTCGGCCCTGATCTTTGGTGCCAAGCTTACCACTTGGTGCGTCGGCTTGGGTTAGCTTGGCTCCTACATCAGTCTTGGGTCTAATCTCGTTGGCTCCATTGCCTTTCTCTGTCTCCTCAGAGCCAGCAGGATCCACCTTTGAGCTGATGAGGAGTGTGTTGTCTCCCATTCAGCACCACAGAGGGTTACCAGTACTCTTCCCCCCAAGGCACCGGCTACTGTCTCAGCACCACACATTCCTCAAGACAGCAGAGACCCGAAGCCTCAGGATCCCCCTTTGGGTGAACCCCTCTCATCAGAGGCCTCCCCAGAATATCCTTCTGAGGAGCCACCTTGGAAGAGAACCTGCAAGAGGAAGCATGTTGACTCCCCAGATGAGTCCATTACTTCAGACACTGACCTCGATGTGTCAGAAGGGTCCCCAAAGTCGTCCTCTGATGATATCTCGTTCACAGATATTCTGGAGATACTTAAGCAAAGAGGTGACTGGCAAACCACTACCCCTTCTGATGAGGAGTCAGTGTATCTGGAGGCTTCCAGGTCTCAACCTTCAGCCTCCTGGTTGTCCCCGCCTTTCGATGAACTAATGGATCTGGTTAGTCAAAAGGCGTGGGAGTCACCTGATGCTTTGAAACCAGTCCATCGGAGGCCAAACAAATTTTTATCAGCTCCTCTGGAATTCTTAAATAAGGGAGTACCCGTAGATGCTATGGTGGTGGTGGCAGAAGCCACCAAAAAGGAACTTGCAGAGACTTCCTCATCTGTTCATCCTCTGAATAAAGATTCGAGAACAATGGACAGATACGGGAAGCTTATCTTTTCTTCAACGACTTTTTCTTTGCGATCGCTAAATTATTTATTCCATTTTACAAGGCCAGAAAGAGATCTCCAGAAAGAGCTAGGAGATATTCTACAAGGTTCAGTAGCTGCTGAATGAGAAGGTTTCCTCCCAGCTGTCCACCTTAAATTCCATTGTCAGCTCCTCCATGAGGCTTATATCTTACACAGCAGATGGAGCAAGCAGGGCAGTGGGTTCTGGAGTTTCTCTAAGGAGACACTCCTGGATACACTTATGTAATTTTGCAGAGCCCTTTAAGTCTACCTTTACTAACGTCCCTTTTGATGACTCCTCACTTTTTGGACCCAAAGTAAAAGACACTCTAACCCGATGCGAGCAGGAAAGAAAAACTCTCTCTGCTGTTGGAGTATGTTTTTCCTTGTCTTCAAGACCTTATCCCAAAGGTCAGAAGAGCGGAAAGATGTGGTTCAAAAGATCCCAGAGATTTTTCCAAGATGCATGGGGTGATACCTTCCCCAGGGGCAGAGGAGGAGGTAATAATGGTAGATGCCACCCCACAGGCAGAGGGGGTCAGCAAAACCAGGGTGACCGTGATTCCTTTCACGGACGCCCTTATCAGCGCTCCTGAAAGGAGGCCGACTGCTCTACTCTGGAGGCAGTTGGAGGAAGTTTACTGATGTACCCAGAAGCCTGGGGAAGTATCACAAATGACAAATGGGTACTAAACATAATATCCAGAGGATACGCCATCTCCTTTTACTTACCTGTCCCGAAGACCTAAACACTCCACATGTTCTACCCAATCTAAGGGAACAAGTAACTATAGAGTTTCAAACATTGCTCCAATAAAAGAGTCATCCAAGAAGTCCCCACAGACCAAATAGGATTCGGAACTTCCTCAAGATTCTTTTTACTGCCAAAAAGAACAGGGGACTGGAGGCCCATATTGGATCTAAGCAAGTTAAACAAATCTGTCAAAAAATCAAAGTTCTGAATGGTGACACTGCATTCTATACTTCCCCTTTTAGGGAAAGACAATTGGATGTGCTCGACAGACTTTCAAGATGCTCACTACCACATAAAAATGGACAGGACACCAAGAAGGTACTTACGCTTCTGGCTGGGAGCCAGCCATTATTAGTTCAGAGCTCTGCCCTTTGGTCTCACTACAGCCCCCAGAGTGTTCACCAAATGTACGGCAGTAGTCATGGCTCACCTGAGATGTCTAGGAGTCCATGTGTTTCCCTATCTAGATGACTGGCTCCTGCCTGCCACCATCAAGCATCTACTTTTACAAGCAAAGGATCTAATGTTAGACATCTGCAATCATTTGGGCATTACAGTAAATTTGCAAAAATCTGCCTCGTTGCCCTCTCAACACATTACATTCATAGACACAGATCTAGACACTTCATTGATGATAGCAAGTCTTCCAGCAGAAAGAATCGTAGCTCTCAGACATCAAATTCTTCACATCCTTCCCATGGACAAAGTGAAAGCAAAAGTAATTCTACGCTTATTGGGAACAATGGCCTCCATGATTACACTAGTTCCTCTTGCCAGAATGCACATGAGGATACTTCAGTGGCTATTATTCTCCCAATGGTCTCTTCAAGACCTTCCATTGCCTCATCTGATCAGGATAACGGAATCTTGCAAGAACGACTTGAGATGGTGGATGCACTCCACTCATGTGACAATAGGCAGACCCTTTGTTCCACTTCAACCAATAGCTACAGTGACTTCGGATGCTTCCCAAACAGGGTGGGGGGGGGGCATTATCTGGGAAGAACAGTCCAAGATACATGGCAAGATCACGAGGCTCACTTGCATATAAATGTTCTAGAGATGAGAGCAAGAGCAGCGCTTCTTGTGTTGCAAGCACTTCAAGCCTTTCTCTCTCTAGGGACTATTGTGATCCAATCAGACAATATGTCTGTGGTTTGGTACATAAACAAGCAAGAGGGAACTAGATTCTACCCCCTGTGTCGAGAAGCCCTAAGAGTTTGGCAATGGGCAGTTTCTTCCCAGCCCTTTCTAATCGCAACGCACATTCTGGGGAAGTCCAACGTGATATCGGACAAGCTGAGCAGAGCAATTCTAATACCTCACGAGTGGTCTCTCAATCACAATGTAGCGGAAATGATTTTCCAAACATGGGGACAGCCTTGCTGCGACCCCTTTGCCACTCCTATGAATGCCAAGTACAGCAACTACTTTACCCTAGTTCCCCCTCCGGGGGAGACACCAAGAGACGCTCTGGCTCACAACTGCCCTCGGGACTTCTATACGCCTTTCCACCTTTTCCTCTCATACTCAGAGCAATTCATAAAGCTCAAAGCTTGGAAAGCAGGATAATTCATATTGCCCCTTACTGGCCTCATCAAGTTTGGTTCCCTTTCCTGTGGCCCCACCTTCAGGAGAAGCCTTGGATCCTGGACCCAGTACCAAATCTGCTGACTCATATGTCAGGAGAGCTTCATCTGTCTCTCCACACCCTAAAATTGAAAGCTTGGCAGCTCCACTTCCCAATTTAGTCAGGCTTCACAATTTCACTCCTACTGTAAAACATATTTTAATGTCCTCCCATAAAGCTTCTACTAGAAAGCTTTACTCTAGCAAATGGAACAGGTTTTCCCTGTGGGCTCAAGATAAGAACATTGATCCTTTCTCTGCACCTATTCACTCCATTTTGGAATTTCTGGCGGAACTGTTCAACAAGGCTCAGCTACCATCAAAGTTCAACTTGCTGCAGTTTCAAATTTTCATATTGGCGATACTTCTTCAAACTTAATGTCACACAGGTTGTGTAGAGCCTTCTTAAATGGTTCTTCCTTACTAAGACCTCCCTTTAAGCAACCCCTTTCTCCCTGGGATCTAAATTTTGTTTTGTCCCATCTCACTTTTCCTCCCTTTGAGCCTTCTTCATCTTCAGACCTTAAGTTCCTTTCATGGAAGACCTTATTTCTAGTGGCTATTACTTCTGCTAGAAGGGTGTCAGAACTGCAAGCTCTTTCTGTTAAACCACCATATTTGATTTTTCATAAGGATAGGGTATCCTTGCGCACTAACCCTTCCTTTTTACCAAAAGTTGCTTCTCCAAGCAATATAAACCAATCCACAGAACTCCAATTATTTTTTCCTCAACATAGCAACAAGGCAGAGTACAAATTACACCAAAGGGACGTGCACAGACAACTCAGATTCTATTTACATAGAACTAAAGACTTCAGAAAATCTCACCAATTATTCGTATCATTTTCTGATGCGAAAAAAAAGATCATCCATTTCAAAAAACACTCTTTCTAATTGGCTTTCAAATTGTATTACTTTCATCTACAAATCTAATAACAAGGATCTACCTTTCAAAGAAAAGGCTCATTCCACTAGAGCACTGGCGATGTCATCTGCTTTCCAAGCCAGAATTCCTATAGATAATATTTGTGCAGCAGCTACGTGGTCTACTCCACATACTTTTAGTACTCATTACAAAGTGGATTTGGTCTCCAGGGACAGGGCATCCTTTGGTTCCACGGTGCTGAAAGGTATACTTCCGTGAGCCACCCAGGATAAAGGTGCTAGGGGCTCTGTCCTATCATTGCAAGAATGAAGGTGAGATAGGACAACATAACATAAAGAAGTTATGTACTCGCCATAACGTTCCATGTTTGTTGTCCATCTCGCCATTCATTCTTACGGACCCTCCCTCCTTCCCTCTGCCTAAGACTTCTTGTGGACCTGGCAGATTTCCACTACCTCAGGGGCTCTTTGTTTCAGCTTGTTTCTCCTTCCAGTATTTTTTGGTATGGACTTACACATTGTTTATATCTATACATGTGTAGATATGTATATAGTGTACATATTGTTCAGTATTAGCAGCAAACAAGATCTGGGGAATTCCACCACTGCATTGTGGGATACCTTCTTGCCACAAGCCAAGTTTGAGATCTTCAGCTAAGTATTTGGCCGAGTCTCGGCTCCGAACCCATAATTGCAAGAATGAATGGCGAGATGGACAACAAATATGGAACGTTATGGTGAGTACATAACTTCTTTTTTCTGGCAGAACTTGAAATTTTCAAACCACATCAATGAACAGGAACAAACACTGGAACACCACTGACAGGACAAAAAAACTTCTTTAATTATTACATGTTCTGGTACCTCAGCTTCTTGCCTTCTGTTGGAACATTTTTACATTACAAGAATGTCCCTATAAATACTATTCACCTCTCAAATTATTCAATTAATTTTATACAATTACATAATTAAATAACTAAACTATTATATTACTACTAAACCAGCTTTAAAATGCATTTCATTCTCTTCAAACAGACTGATATAATGATTTAAAGACACATTCATTAAATGCATGTATTGTGCTAATGTTCCTTCTTTCAGTAACAAATAAACATACATAAATGAACTTTACATATCTTATAAAGTTTAAATCTTTTTAAATATATAATACAAAATTAATTAAATATATTTTACTTGTTTTCAGCATATATTTTTTCCTATATCAACTTTGTCAATATAATTATCTTGTACAACAAAGTTTAAAGTGAAATGTGCTTCAGTAAACATCAGACCTTCAGTGACAAATAAACATACATGAATAAACTTTACATTTCATATGATGTTTAAATACATTTATAGTACAGAATTAAATATGTTTTACCTATTATTAACATGTATTTTTTCATATATCAACTTTGTCAATGTAATTCACTATACAACAAAGTTTGAAATGAAATGTACTTCAGTAAACATCAGACATTCAAAGGGGCTCTTATAAAGACAACTTGCACTATTATTTCTTCAATCAGCACCAGCTAATATATACTACTGAACTTGTTAGATTATTTCTACAATTCTATCCTTCCTTCATAACTTTCTATAGCTGTGTTGAAACAATGAATGCGAAACACCTATTCCTAACACAGTCATAAGTGCAATATTGATTTTATTTCCCCATTATGCATATCTTTTCTGTCATAACCAATATAAATCAACTGCTGTCTGCATGCTCATTTTCCATCTACCTATATTCACTGTTATTCGTCACTGAAACTTCTTACAATATTGTACTACAATGCTTCCAAGTTTCCCTCAATTTAATTTATGAATGTTAATGGTCTTAACTGTAATGTGCCCATATATGAAATTTCTGTATTACATGATTTTACACTTCATTCACTACTTCTAGATGTTCAAATTATTTTCCAAATTCATTCCCTGAGGACATGAAGTATGAAAACCAATAATCACTCTACTCTCTAGTCTAATTGTTTTTTGAAATTCCATCACTGACAATCGGACATGCTAAAATGCTGAAAAATAAACTTTTATCCAAACCCTGATGTTTGAACAAAAAGTGCATAGCAACGGGATTCTCAGGATTCCGTCTTCTCACATCCCCCAAATGCTGCATGATTTGTACTTTGGCCTTCCTGGTGGTCTGGCCAATATACCAGGAAGTTATAAAGAAAAAATACACGTTAATAATAGGTAAAACATATTTAATTCTGTACTATAGATGTATTTAAACATCATATAAAATGTAAAGTTTATTCATGTATGTTTATTTGTCACTGAAGGTCCGATGTTTACTGAAGCACATTTCACGTTAAACTTTGTTGTACAAGAGAATTATATTGACAAAGTTGATATAGGAAAAAAATATATGCTGAAAACAAGTAAAATATATTTAATTAATTTTGTACTATAGATGATATTTAAAAAGATTTAAACTTTATAAGATATGTAAAGTTCATTTATGTATGCTTATTTGTTACTGAAGGAAGGAAAATTAGCACAATACATGCATTTAATGAATGTGCCTTTAAATCATTATATCAGTCTGTTTGAAGAGAATGAAATGCATTTTAAAGCTGGCTTAGCAGTAATATAATAGTTGAATTATTTAATTATGTAATTGTATGAAATTAATTGAATAATTAGAGAGGTGAATAGTATATATAGGGACATTCTTGTAGTGTAAAAATGTTCCAACAGAAGGCAAGAAGCCGAGGTACCACAACGTGTAATAATTAAAGAAGTTTTTTGTCCTGTCAGTGGTGTTCCAGTGTTTGCTCCTGTTCGTTGATGTGGTTTGGAAGTCTGCTGGAATTTATGTTTGTATGCAGAACTTGAAATTTTGAAATTTCTTTTCTTTGAAAGAGGCTACCTTCCAACTTAGGTGGGACAAATAGCCACTGAGGTTACTGTAAACAGGCCAAAAATATTTCTACCTATTTTACTTGTACATAACCATGGCAGTGTTATGAAAACAAAATGGGAAAGCATTTCTTGGTTCTAAAATTATGTCCCATAGGCTCGTTATGGCCTTATATTTGGGTATGAACCTGGTATGAATATTAAGAAAGTACTTGAGGCAGGGAAAGTACAGTTGCATAAGTAAACTTACACCAACACTAGATGTTCAAATGATCAAAGTTGCACTAGCATCAGGTATATGGGTTGTATCCTCATAGGATAAAACAGCCAGTCAGCTTCCAAAGCTTCAAGAGCACTTTCCCTGTGCCCAAACCATTATTCAGTTTGAGCAGAGTTGAAAAAAAGCAGTCTGGGTGTAAAGCCATTAGAGCTTTCATGCCAACATATAGAGGAGGGATAAAGCCGGAAAATGCTAGGAAAACATCTACAGCCTCACCCTGGCAACGGAAATGTACAAAAATAAGAGTGAAGAAGGGAGGGAGTGGCTACTCCAGCCGAGATCAAACATCTACTGTAATATTAAGCTTACTTACACAGCTGTACTATGTTCATGGTTATGATCACTGCTACACTAGCTTTAGATATATGGATAGATTATCATCATCACTCATTAGACCCATCATAGAATACAATGCCCCATTTGGGATGTACCTTACAAGACACCTGCAACAGCTGGAACGGCCACAAAAGTACCTCACCAAGAGGATTACTGGCCTCAAACAGATGCCCTATGCAGCCCGACTCAAGAAACTCCAGCTGTACTCAGTTGCATACCGCTTACTCAGAGGTGATCTCTGCCTGGCATACAAGGCCATGTCCAACCCAGAATTGATGGACATGCTCCACCTAAAAAAAAACAAATCCCAGAGAGCCACACGCTCTAGAGATATAAACATCACCACAACGATAAACAGGACATGCTGGATGGATAGATTCCTATCCCAGAGACTCCCCATGCTTTGGAACAGGATTCCAATATACATCAGGCAGAGCCCCTCACTAACACTCTTTAAGAAAAATCTTGACGGGTGGATGGGAAACAGAAAATTTACCCCGGGGATCACTGCACTGGCTCTGCTGGACAGTGGCACAGGGAACTGATGGCTCTGCTGGACAGAGGCACAGGGAACTAATGGCTCTGCTGGACAGAGGCACAGGGAACTAATCTAAGGGGGTGACAAAACCCAACACATTCTGGCTAGGCTTATAAATGCCCTTGGGCAGATAGCCTAGTACTTACCTATGAACCTATCATAGCTTAAACTGACTGGGAGGAGGAAGGTTGAAGGTCCAAGATTCCCTGCAGAATGGTCCTAGCAAAGCCTGTTCTACACTTGGAGAAGGTATGTAGTCCACATAGCTTTGTAAATTTACACACATTGGACCAAACTGCCACTTCTAGAATCCAACCCATTCCAAAAAGCCAGAGATAAAAACAAGGCTCTAGTGGAGTGAGCCTTGAATCTGCTTGAAATTGCCATATTGTTGTAAGCAGAAAAAAAGGTAATAGCAAAAGACAATTATTTGGAAATAATCTGCTTTGACAAAAGTTGTCCTTTTTCTTACCTTCACAAGGAATGAATAACTTATAAGAGTTACTAAAATAATTTTGTTCTGTCAGGACAGTACCCAAGTTGTCTTTGGACATCCAAGATATGGAGTATCCTTTCACCCTAATTTATATGTTCTTTAAAGAAGACAGAGATGGATAGCTTAGTTCAAAGTAAACTCTGACACCACTTTAGGCATGAATGAAACATTAGCTCTCATGAGAATCTACTGTTGTGGAAAATGATATAAAGTTGATCCACCATAATAGCTTGCAGCTCAGATACTCTTCTTGCAGAAGTCAGTGCAATCAGTAACACTGCTTTCCATGTTAGGAACCTCAAGGCAGCCTGCAGACCTAGTTCAAATGGAGCAAGAATTATTTTTTCCCAGTGCAGTGCTTCTACATCCTACCAAGAGTCACATTTTCTAGGAGGCTTGGTATGAAACATCCCTTTCAAAAACATTTTCATGCGAGATTGCACTGAAAGAGGGGGCTCCATTGGCAGACATTCTAAAATGGATGACAGATGAGCCTTAATGGATGAGTAAGTCAGGCCAGTGGACTGTAACTTATTCAAACAATTTTAGAACCACAGAAACACTAGCCCTGAGAAGGTAGTGACTCCTGTCTTGCCACCAACTAGAAAATCTTTTCCATTTACTTATATATGATTTTCCAGTGGCAGATTTTCCTGCCTACTTTAATATCTGCTGCATTTCCTCAGAAAACAGGTGACTAAAATATACTAATATTCTATCATCCAGGCAGATAGATGAAGTAGTTTAGGGTCATGATGTATCAAACACCCCTTGGTCCTGGGTCAAAGGTCCTGTCTGAGGAAGCTTGTGGTAACTGTCAGAGGCAATTTCCAAAAAAAAAAAGAGGAGAACCACTGTTGGCTGGGCAAGAAGGGAATTAAAACAGTGAACTTTAGAGAGTCCTTCTGAACCTTCAGAATTACCTTGGACATTTGTAAAAAGCTGGAAAAAATTCCTATCCACGGAAAAGAAAGCATCTGTCTTCCAGGCCTTGCATGGACTACTGGAGCAGAAATTTTGCCAACTAACTGTTGTGAGGAGATGCAAAAAGATCTATTAGTGGTGTTTCCCACAGCTGGAACAATTCCCAGAAGACCTCTGATTCAATTTCCATTTGTGAAGGGTCTGTCCTGGTCTTGCCCAGTTTGTCTGGCATGCAGTTTTGCTCTAACAGTATGTAATATGCCTGAAGAGTGAGACTGTGCTGAAAAACTATATCTCAGGCTACCATGGCTAGTCTATTTTTCCTGTTTGTTTATGAACCACATCACTGTGATATTGCCTGTAAGCACTTGTGGAGGTCCTTGTCACCACAGATGACAGACTTGAGAGCATTTATATGTGCAAACATCTCTTTTGTGTCTGTGTGTTTTAGTCTGTCTATTTACTCCAGAGACCCAGTACTTTTATTCTCATAGACAATATTCCCCAAGCAAAGCCTGAGAAGTCTGTTGTCATAGACACTGCTAGAGCTGGAAGGGAAACTGGGATACCTGAATTCTGATAAATTTGGTCTTTCTACCTCCAAAAAAAAAATCTCTTTATTCACAAATCTTCAGACTGGAATCTGAAATGTCAGGGGGACCATACAGATTTTAGGTACCACTGGCATTTTTTCATGTAGTGCTTTGCTAGGAGAATCTTAAGAATCATATAAGCCATGCGACCCAGAGATTCTTGAGTAATTCTCTGGCTGAGACAGTAGTTTGTGAGAAATGATCTAGAGATAGGTTTAGTTCTTTCCTGTGGAAGAAAAGCTCTTTGAACTGAGCTATCTAGGGTAAACCCCAGGAAAACAATCCTGTGAAAAGGAGTTAACTAAGACCTTTATATGTTCTCCTGGCACCTCAGTCTGTGCTGGAGGTCCTTCACAGAACTTGAGTGATTCTGGACACTTCTGTAAAGATAGGCAATTCATCTAAATAAGCAAAATAAATATGAATAGCTTGTAGTCTGCGGCAGGCTATCATTGGAGCTACACACTTTGTGAATATCCTTGGAGCAGTGGATAGATCAAAAGCTAATTCAGAGAACTGATAATGTGATACAGACACAGAAAACCATAAGGAGCATCTGAAATCTGGATTTACAGGAATTTGACAATGTGCATCTTTAAAATCTAAGGTTACCAGAAAACTCAAATGGGGAATGAGGGGTTACAAGTTGTGAGGGGATAACATTTTGAACTTGTGCACCATCACAAACTGATTTAGAAAGGAAACATCATGAAATAAATCTTCTTTCTTTGGCACTAGAAACATTCCTGAACAAAAACCTTCTCTTAACTGAGAAGGAGAGGCTGCTTCTATCACCACGTGAGACAGCAGATGCTGAATGACAGGAGGGAAAAGTGGAATTTGGTCTAGCAGATGGGAAGAATCTCTCCAAAAGGAGGGCTAGACTCCCACTGCTATCTGTAAACTTGATGGATTACTTTCAGAATCCAGCTGTCCAAAATGACCTGTTACCAAATGGAGGTTCGGACTTCCTGGAATGATTAATTGTTTTCCTGGATGGGAGAGTGAGTGCGAGTCTGTGAGTGTGTGTGTGTGTGTGTGTGTGTGGGGGGGGTCTTCCAAATAGTCATTCAGACTGATTAGACTGTTTGTTCTGGGGGAGGGGTTCCTCCTTTCTTTTTTGGAACCTCCCTGCCATTGCTCTTCTAACACCTGCTTACCAGCAATTTCCTGCGTTCATTTTGCTTTTTGAAAAAGTTTGCAGGGGTAGCATTAAACTCCTTGGCAAACTTGGAGAAGGAAGGTTGAAAATCTAAAATTCCTTAAATCAACTCACCTCTCTCATCAGACTTTTTAAGGACCTCTGCAGCAGATAGGCCAAAAACGAACTCTGTCTCTATAAGGAAGAATTCATATTTTCAGCTTTATCATCCTCTGGAAGGTATTGAGTAAGAAACCAAGAAAAGCAAGCAGATTGGGAAGGGGCATCAACCATATCCACACATTCTCCTACTCTTATATAGTTATAGATGGGATATAAAGTACAGTTATATTTGTTTCTACTTTATATGTTATTGTTATTTTGATTTGGTTGGTTCAGGATTGTTAGGCTCTTCTTGAATTCTATGGGCAAGAAAGTACTGAAGAAAGCTTCACTCTGACTGCTGACTTCCCTCCTTGAGATTAGCCAATCAGCAGTCAGAGTGAAGAACAGTGTGGGGGGGGGGGGCAGAGTTTTTTGAAGCTAGGTGTTTGCAGGAAACAACCCATTTAACTGCCAATGGGCTACTGTAGCACCGGGAATGATGAACATCAACAGATTCATTGTGGAAATAATTTCAGAAAAGGAAACTCATTCAACAGGACTGTGAAATGCCATACTCTCCTCAGGTTCTGAATCAAAAACCTGAGGAGACAAATAGAATTTGTTTACTCACCATCATTTTATGGTTTAAAATCTTGAACCTCTTCAGAAAATGAAGAATCTCATTTTCTTTTACTAAATACTACTGAAGTGGAAGGGTTAAAAGCCTGAACTAGACCCTGAGCCAAGCAAAATAAATTACTCCTGTCCAAAGTAACCGAAACAGGAAAAGACATATGTCTGAGTTTTTGATTATTTTTGACAGGAATTACGAAAGTACCAGGCACACTTTATCAGGCTAAGCCTTGGCTAGGCAGAGCATGTGTCTAACCCCATGGTGGCTGTAGGGACTACAGCTGCAGAGCATGTTTCTGACCCCATAGTGGCTGTGGGGACTACAGCACCAGAAGAAGCCAAGGAACAAGATGAATGGACTAAGGAACCAGAAATGGCTACAGGAGTCATCCATCTGTGGTTGAGGCACTTTAGCAACCTGTTGTGGGGAGCAAAGCCTGCTTAGTAAGATTCTTCTTTTTGTGGTTGGAAGAAGAAAGAGCAAAGGAAATTGTAGGTTGTTCCATGGTAAAGGCATAGGTGCCTGATTCCTGAGGAAGCCTGGCACTACCAGTCAGTAAATCAGGTAAGTAGTGCAAAAGTTACTTTTACCACCACAAAACACAATAAAAAGCATTGTAAGCACTTACCCTATCAATGGTAAAATAATACAACTTTTACTTCAGAAAAAAAGTAGCTTTACATTTGTTTTAATATATTTTTTACAAACGTAAAAAGGAATATCCCTGCTCAAGGTACTTAGAGTCACATGGCAGTCAATATCTTAGCTTAAAATTTATATTTTTTAAAGGTAAAGATCAGTTTCTGTCATAATAATAAAGTGTGGAAGTTTTTTTTCTGTTAGGGATTTTTTGTGCTCAGCTTTGGAAAGTGTTAGATGACTGTCAATCCTCAAAAACCCACAAGAGGAATGCTCTTTGGTTGCAAGAAAGCTCTGAAGGGCCTAGCACCCAAACGGTTCAGTTTAGCACAAGCTAAACAATGGTTTGGGCACATGGAAGGTACCATTAAAGCTTTGGAAGCTGGCCTGCTGTTGTATCCTGTGCAAGATATAACCCATATAGTTAAGACTACTGCAGCAGTGATCATACTGATGAGAACATGGACACTTTTCCAAAAGTTATCAACAATGGGATGGTTTACATATGTATCATGTTCTCACTGTAGGATTATTTATGACTCCCCTAACATTACAGTCTGTTCGTTTATCAGATCTGTCTGCTGCAATGGGATTTCTAACTGTAATAGTAAGGTTGTGGTATAAATTGTTTTTGCCTCTCCTGCACTACTTACTTTTAGCAAGGGAAAAACAGAGTGCACCCGTAGATCTAGGATCTATGAGCACACATATCCCATTAAAAGGAAAGATGCAAGAAAATGTTTTTTATAGACATGCACAAGTATGTACTCATTTTAAGATGTTTTTATTTTTATGGGTTGGAAAAGTACTAACCGCTGCTAGAAGAGACAACTAGGAGGCTAAGTTGGAATACACAGAAATACACAAACAGCTTTTGCTACACAGCTCCTAGGATTAAATGGCACTGATTCTAACTGAAAAGTGATGAACTATGTGCAGCTAAATTATACACTAATATTGTTTTTTACTTGTACTGTTATTTGAAAATAAAGTTCTGATTTTTTTTAGTATACAAGTATAACAGACTTAAAACCATAGTAAAAGTCATAGGAAAAAGTTGTGCACAGATACTAGAATGTTGTTCAAAGTATATCTCGCTACTCCATTCTGAATTTGGGTTCCAAATGGTACCAATACACCAATATGTAGTACAACTAATATTTTTGCAATCATGAATAAAGAACTTTTAACTGCAAAAGTTTTTGTTGATTTATGGGGGGCTTTTGAAACAGATGACCATTCCTTACTGCATGCCAAGCTACAGACAAAAAAACAACTAGACATTTTATCAACTTTTTATCAAAGCATACTTTAAACTGGGTTTTGGTAAACAGTACTCTGAGTAGGGTTAGCTACTGTTTGAAGATCCTCCTATTACTGCCCTGTTCCTTTTCTCCTGTACATTTAAGATTTACTTAATCACCCAACTCAGAATACAAATCATCCTTTCAATTTCCCATCTATTTCTGCTTAAGCATGCCAAAGCTGCTGCTGAAGTGCCAAAAAAGGACTCCATGAGGACTTTAATCACATTTGTCCCTGGGGCTCCTTACAGATAAGGTTATTCTCTGCAGGCTTCATTATGAACTAGGCTAACACACAAAATTACACAGGTATAAAGACACAAGTGTGAAGGCCTTTACTTAGCCCCAAATCTTGGCTTCAATCTATACATCGAAACAACAGGTGAAAAAGTTCAAAGCCAGCATTAGGTCTGCTACAAAGTAACAAGTTATTTAATACACAAACACAAAAGAGAAAAAAAACAGTACAAATTTACTAATGCGAATGATGACCACAATATGTTCCGTCATTCCTAGCAATACATCCACCAGTAATACGCATTTAATCAAGACAAAGCTTAATGAGATTTTTGTCACTTTCTTTTTTGTACTGGTCTGCAGGCAGCATTACTGTGCAATCCACAAGAAGATATAAAGTGACTACTTACTATAGATATAATCACCCTACTTTTAAATACCTTCACATTTAAATGAATGCACCTCAAACTCTTCCCATCTCTTGCACAAAGACTGAAAATAGTAGCCCATCACATCCCCTCACATTAACTAATCAATGTCTTTCTCTGAGGTGTCCTATATTTATTTTAGCTTTAGAAGAAATGGCATTTTCTAAGGTTACACCAGCCAGCTGAAATTCCCTGCCTGTTACAAATGTCACTGTTTCAGAGACAGTAGCTAACATGAATCACAATACAGCATTGCAGATATTCCCCTAACTTCAATAACTGGTTTTGGGTTCATAGGTTCAAATGTCCTTGCTAGGCATGGGCATCCAACTGCTCCAGAGAACTGTCTGGTTATGTGACTTGATCAGAGTCACAGTATGCAATTGGACTACAGGAAGCAGCTTGTTATATCCTAACCTTAATCCTCTGTGCTGACAGCTAGTACTATGTATAGATGTGCATATTATTTTATTCTTATGTTTGTAGCCAATATCAGCTATCTACAACAGATGATGTGTAGGATGTAACTGCTTGTATTGCCCCACAAAGCTTACAGTATATTTCTATAATTTTGTGCACGTTCTGGGTGGGGTCATGGCTGAAAAGAGTCTAAGGACCAATCCACTTATCTTGTAGACAAATAATTAAAACAAATAAACTCTCCAACATGATGGAAGTCAGATCCCCTGGGAATGAAACATTACTTAGATAAAAATAGAGTAAACAATGCATGTTTTGCTCACTATGGCTATGTGTTTGAAGCTATGCAATGCTGTATTTTTCTGTAATATACTGCTTTTTTATACTGTCATATTAGGCACCTGAAGGAGTGCAGATCACTGGCTGTTCAGTCTGCATTTTAGTACTGGAGCAATTATTACACCAAAAATTCAGAATTTCGAAAAACCCTGACCCAGGTCAGTTGTTCTGGAAAAGCTGAAAGCCTTCAACATCTGCCATATCCCAACTATTATTTTTAAAAACTGAAAGAAAGACCATCCCTTAAGGTAATACCAATGTTTCAAAAATGCTTCTGAATGCCCACAACGTTTTACATATTTATGGGCACATTCAGGCCATGTAACTGAAACACTAGTTATGTCCTTAATGGGTCATCTGCATATATGCCATGGGCCTCCACTACAAGAAATTTAAGGTATTGTACAGTGAAAAATCTACATCGGTTATGTTTTTCTTGCAGCTATTACTGAATGGTTTGTCTGTGTGAAGGTTGGTGTGCATGTGCATGTGGGTAAGTTTCACATGATCTATCATGTAATCAAACTAATAAACCATACTATGCTATGTTAATGTCCCTTTTCTCTAGTTCACTCTTAACCCTGTGATAATATTCCTTTACAGAACCTTATTTAGTTATGCCACAATGAGCTAAACATTTGCTTTTATGATTAAACAGTTGCCAAGACTTTCCGTGCTACTGCAAACTGCTGACTCTGTACTTTCTTTTTACAACTCCCAAATTCTCTGATACAAATGAGTTACACATTTAATAAGTTGATTTCCAATTTTCTAATTCATTATTTTATTCATTTGCTTTCAATTAATTAGTTTGCTCTGGAAACAACCAGCCAATGTTGTTAGGAAGATGCATTGAAAAATCCATACTTATACAACTACTTCTCAGAGGTTCATGAGTAAGTACTATGCTAGCTGCCCTTGTGGGCCATTTTAAGCCTAGCCAATATCCCTTTCAAAGGTGAGAATCAAGCTATACACCTTGTTTCTGTGAAGTAAACATCTTAACCATTATGCCAACTCCCAACCCACCCTCTATTCAACTGTGCTAATAACTGTTTTTGCAAAGTAGACAAACAAGTACCTTGTATCCAACATCTGGCAGTGCTGATTTGTCCCAATTGGAAGGCACGTTATTTGTTTGAGTGGGTCTTCTGCAAAATAAGTAAATAAATAAATCAGTAACTAGGTATGTCTCGTGTATTCAAATGAGACACTAAGGCTGGGTATGCCTTCAAGTCATTTAATTTACATACACACATCAGGAGCTATAACTTGTACATATACTTCATACTTCATATGCTTACTGACTGACTTGTTATTTCTAACACACACACGTGCATCTCCATTCAAGCTTACATTCACATTGACTGACTACACAAAATGGCACTGATCTCGCACATGCTCAGTAGCTTATATGCACATGCTGTCTAGATACAGTGGCTGACTAGGTTCATTATACACAGTGATCTAAAGGGGACTTTTTTTACCTTGCTATCCAGTGTTGCAGTGAACTTACAGTTTAAATATTCAGTCAATAATAACAGAAAGAGCTGTGCTAGCATTAGTAGAAAATATCAGAAATAGCTGTGCTAGTAGTAGTAGAAAATATTATTAATAAAAATTAGCTGATTCAACCAAAATGTTTGCAATATTGTCAAAAACTGTGCATGATCTTTTGATTTTTCAGAGAATAATGTGTCAAAATGATAATTGTTTAGTTTTCAATTTTTTTAAAATTCTTAATTAGATAAGCAGACTAGTGATTCTCACGCTTTTCATTCATGACCAAATTCACGTCATGCAAGTGTTTGTGCATTTGTGTGTGTGTGTGTGTGTGTGTGTGTGTGTGTGTGTGTGTGTGTGTGTGTGTGTGTGTGTGTGTGTGCAGATACCATTAGAGAGAAAGAATGTAATTATTCATCAATGCACAAAACCATCAAAGTATACTTGATTACAGATATTTAAATGAAAATACAAATTACTGAAAAGCCAAAACATCACATCAAGCCAGACTGTAAAAGCCAGTCTCTCCATTTATTTATTTATTTTAGTTTTTCATTTTCCTCAAGTGAATAGTCTCTCAATGTTTCTCAACTTTTTTGAAGGACTGCGTTGATATAGTTTCATGGATAAGTACTTAAGTACTTGGCTGGCAATGGAAGGTAGCCTCTTTAAGCCTAGGCAATTTCCCTTTTAGTGCTTGAATTAATGTATTACATTTTGTGCAAGATCAGCCTTACCCATCCAATCATCTATATACTGCCCTTAGTGAAAATAAGTGGGGTCATACTATAGATAACTTGAGGGTCCCATGCATGATATAAAATATTTAGGAGCTGCCTGTGTCCATTAGTAATATGGGGCAGACATTGGATACATTTTATCTTACCCATCCAAAGATCCAAGTTGTGCTTAAATATTGACAGGGAAGGGGTTTGATTTACATGTATGGGAAGTCTGTTCTAGAGCACTGGTACCCTCTGCAAGATATACCTGTCCCTCCAAACCATTCTTTTGATGTTGCAGAAGAAGCTTAGATCCCTAGACCCAGTACTTATTGATGCCATTTGACTTGCCGATGTGTAGCAGTGCTATTGTGTTTTGAATACCTGTGTTAATACCTTGTATGCCAGACAAAGGTTACCTCCTAGAAGTCTGTAGGATACTGAATACAGTGACAGGGCTTTAAGTCGGCCAACGTAGGACATATTATTTAGGCCTTGTATCCTTTCAGTAAGGTACCTCTGTAGGTGTTCCAGTAGTTGCATGTCAAAGGGAGCATTATACTCAATGATGGTTTAATGAAGACTAATCAGTATCAGTCACTTCTACCTTTTTAGCAAGCATTTTGTTTTATAACACTTAAATCTCCTTCCTCAAATCTCTAATCGGGTAAGTATTGTGAATCATCAACATTTTTATTACGCCATATTATCAAATAAATTAATCAAATCTTTATGTAGTTGACTGACTTCTACTATTCAGAAAATGTGAAATTCCAAGTCTTTTTGGTTTTCAATTAACAAAAATAAATAACTAACTGAAAAAAAGATTGTCTGATAAATAGCTGACAGACTTATCAAGATATTACAGCAAATCTTTGTCATGCAGACATGTTAATTAAATTTTCTTTACCCCGTTAAGGTTTTCAGTGGAAAAAAGATTGATGTGCACCTTGAAGACACTGTTTAAGCCACCTTCCTTATTCTTCTTGCTTATAAAAGGACCAGCAGCAACTTCTGCCCAAGTCTTAGAATGACTGGAAAACTATGTAAAGAAACTGTCCATAATTCCTTTAAGCTTGGAAATTACATCCATCTCTTTCCACTGCATACATACAGAGCAACATGACTTCACACATACAAAAATGAAATTACTAGCCCAGAAACCAAAGCCACAAATTTTGTCAAAAATACACATAAAAATTAAGAACAATGCAAGGACTTTATTACTGGTAAGCGCTTTAGAAAACTATTAACAGGATTTCGTCAGTCTAAAAAATACACACCATATCCTGTGTTTAGATAAACCAGCAGTGACATCACTTTGAAATCAACTATTTACTAAATTAAAATCAAATGTAAAAACATATACATACACACACACAAACACACACACACACACACACACACACACACACACACACACACACACACACACACAGTTGGTTTGTTTGACTGCGCACACTGTTAACAACTGTTTTGGTTGCATGAGCAGCATGTAACCATGCACTGTAGCTGATGCAAGGTTGGTTGAACATAGTGCAGCTATACAGATTCCCATATGGTTATAGTTGTGAGACTGAAGTGTCAGTATATGTAAGAGGGTGTGGAGCAGTGAAGTCCCCAACATAAATGCACATCTTTCTTTTATTTTGTAGAGTAAGGGAGGTTTTAGCAGGTCTTCGGTGATACAGAGGTTGAAGATTATTATGATCGAATAAGACTGATATCTCATACAAATATATTACATCCAGACACAAGATAATTCAGTATCATACAACGAATTACATCAAGGGGTAATCAAAACAGTACCATCAGTTAGGTAAAACTGAAAAAAGATAGTGTAAAACAAAATATTACAGACCTAGAAGACCAATGGCAGGGTAAGTCCTGATGTAAATTAAATAGTGAGATAGTTTCAAAATGTTAGCACAGATATGGCCACAACATGCTCTAAAGTCTGCAAGCAAAACTTAACTTGTAGAAAAAGGCACATAGGTTACTTAATACACCTATGAAGATGTTGACCAAAGCTTCTAGGTACTTATCTACACCTTTGTTACAACAGAAGAAAGGAACCAACTTAAGCCTACCTAGGTGCCTGTATCATGCATAATCAACACAAAAATAAGGAAAACTACATCTGCTGTGTTCTGCTTTGTTAACTATTAAAGTGTCAAAGTAAGATCATTTGGTTCCTGTTGTCAATGTTTCAATGCACTGGCTAGGCTGTAGACTTCATCTTTATTTGTGGTTTTCTGGACTCTGAGAAGAGAAAGAATGTGAGATCTAAGTATTTTTACCGTTGTGCAACAATGGAGTTAGTATACCTTAGTTATGGGGAGTTGGGGGCTTGAAAGGAAAAGAAAGTCTTTGAGATTTTCTTCCCCACAATACCTGTTTTGAGCTTGTGAACTCCCAAGATTTTAGACCTTTTAGTTTTGTGTAACTAAGTGTCAATTAAACAGAATTTCTCCTAGTTGAACCCTAAAAAATAGCATTCCATGAAGGAAACAGAATAGGGTTTATTAGTTACAACAATTCTGTCAAAAAAAATCCTAGGGGGCATGGCCAAGATGGTTACCTGAGAGCAGAAACTGGTGAAAGCTCTGTGACTGAAAACTTTTCTCTGACAGAAAATATAACCAAAACATTAAAATTTGGAGATACCGTACTTGCTAGCTAACTGTACTCATTAATAGTCAGAGAAAAAATTACAACTTCAAGTTCTTTAAAAGCTGTAATTTTTCTGTCAGAATTTGAAATGCTTGGTTAAGAGAGGAGAGACTTCAACATGAGTCACTCAGGAAATGGTACTCAGGATTCTTGTGTTAAAAAGACATCCAGTCAATACTATCCAATATGCAGGATATATTACGTAAAATAGACAAACTGGATAC
Organism: Protopterus annectens; assembly: GCF_019279795.1. Taxonomy (NCBI): domain Eukaryota; kingdom Metazoa; phylum Chordata; order Ceratodontiformes; family Protopteridae; genus Protopterus; species Protopterus annectens. The sequence continues at coordinate 704,686,836 of NC_056745.1, read as the reverse complement.
CAAATTAGAAAGTTTCAAACAAGAGACCAGAAAGAAGATGGATCATTTAGATTTTTTTATGAAACAACAAAGCACATAAATCAGCAGGGTCTATATTAGAACACGAACATTCAAAATGGCGAGTGATCTAATATCTAACCCAACCAATCGAAAATACCAAACATCGAATGTTCAGAACAGCAAATTTTTTCGTAGGGAAAAAATTCACTGTTCCAAAACACATACACACAACACAAGCACACCAAACAAACAGCAATCCACACACATACACCTAAAAGCTTACACCTAACCCTACACTAAACTACACACAACACTAACTATCCACTTATCTTAACCCAAACCCTAACCCTAAGGTCCGTCACTATCGCACACTCACCTCACCCGTGCCCTAACCCTAACCCGCCCTAACCCTCATGTCCACACAATCGCACACATACTTAACCCACACCCTAACCCTAAATCACCTAACCCACCCTAACCCTCATGTCCACACAATCGTGCACATACCTAACCCGCACTCAATCGCACACTTACCTGAACCCGACCCGTAACTTTCCAACATAGCGCTGAAAATACCGAAGCAACAGAAACGGACAACCAAATTCTTTCCCTAGGAAAGAATTCTGTTTTCTGCTTCTTTGATATTTTCAGCGTTTGCTGAAAATGGGTCGATATTAGAACACTCGACAATTTAAATGTTCGGTGTTCTAATATACACCCAATCAGCAGTAAGGAAGAAACTTTACATGATCTTGAAGGAATAACTGAAGGCGAATATCAAACTAAATTTCTTTTAAAACAAAATAACTTGCTCACAGAAGCACTCAATGATTTAAAAAAAAAGACTGAGACAAAATAATTTATGATATACCTGAAAAGTATGAGGACGAGAATATAATAAACTTCTTAACTACCTGGATACATAAAACATTAAAACTACCTGAAACTATCTTTTGGGATTGAAATACCCTTTTAAGAAGGAAAATTCACCACCACATCCAGTTTTAGTTAAGGTCATGTCTAGCTTAGAAAAAAGATCAAATATTAAATACAGTATGGTCCAGCCCACCTATTAAAACAGGTGAACATGTAGTCAGATTTGACAATTATTATTACAGTAAAGTAATGAGTAAAAGAAAATCTGGTTTACCACTGATCAAGGAACCTAAAAAGGACACTATTAAAGCCACTGTGGTGTTTCCTGTAAAAATCAAATAATTTCCTTATGAAAACAAAAAACAAAAAAACACAAAATATTTAACACCCTGGAGGAGGAATCCACTTTTAACAGCAATAAATCTTTAATAATACTGAAGAAATTGAGAGGAGCAGTATATCTATGGAGACGGGGTAAGCTGAACTCCTAGAAAACTGCTTCTTAGACTAAAAAAACTAAAAACAAATAACATTCATTCTCTGATTGCAGGATTTTATTTTCTGAAAGAATAGATTTGACCTTTAAGTAAAAGGTTCGCACTTGACTTTAAGCTTCAAAACATATGTAAATTGTTGTGTCTTTCGGCATTTCCAGGTTAGGGGTCACTACAGCGGAACTCCGGTCCGCTAATGATTGGCAGTAGATTGTTACGTGCCGAGTTGCCAGCCCTGACGCACAACCTTCAATGAAGGTATGCCCATTCACGCATGTCTCCACACAGAATATGCTCTAGCTGAGAATTGAACAGGACGTCTTACTGTGAGGCGACAATGCTGCCGCAGCACCACCACTGCAGTCAAAACATATACAAGTACGTATTTATATTTTAATTCATTACATCCAAGTGACGCCTCCAGGTACATCTGCATTTACCTCCTACTGACGCCTCAAAGCATCAAATATTGCTTGATAATATTTGCATCAATAATTCCAAAAGCATGCCATGTACAAGGTTTTAAAAGATTTCATCTTTAAGCTTATATAATGGCAAACTCAACTGCATTAATATTTTACCTCTGTCTAGTGCAGGCAAATAGAGATTAACCTTTGTTTTTATGATTTTAACTTATACAGATATAATTTTTCACATTTTTCATAATATTTCAACAACCAAGTAATACAGACAGAACTCCTTAGCCTCTTATGAAATTTCTCAGCTAGATGAATTAAATGCTGCTGGCAGTATATATGCAACTTGAGTGGTTGCTGAGATATTGTAAGTTGTTTACAAAATATTACAAAAATAACAGCTACTGTATTTACTATGATTTATAAAATTCAGTTTAAGACATAGAACCTAAAGAACACTATCACTATAAAAATAGTTTGTGCTGAAGGGCTTGGTATGTATACTTCTTTCAAAACCCATATGGCTTCAGAGGTATGAATATTTGTTTCAAATGTGAGGACTTAATCTAATTCTGTCAAAATGCTTTGGCTCCAGTCATTGGAAATTACAGTGCAAACTTGCTGAGCTCCATTGGAGTGAATGAGTTAAGCTAAAACATTTTTCAAGATGAGGAATATAGCTGGTTAGTTTTACTGTTTTACTATATTTACAGTGAAAAGCTTAATAGATTCATAGGTTCATAGGAAGGTACTAGGCTATCTGCCCGAAGGTGTTTATAAGCCTAGCCAGAATGTGTTGGCTTTCGCCACCCCCTTAGATTAATTCCCTGTGCCTCTGTCCAGCAGGGCCACTGAAATGATCCCCAAGATAAACTTTCTGTTTCCCATCCACTCGTCAAGATTTCTTTAGAAGAGTGTTAGCGAGGTGCTCTGCCTAATGTAGATTGGGATCTTGTTCCAAAGCATGGGAAGTCTCTGGGACAGGAATCTATCCCTCCAGCAAGTCCTATTTATTGTTGTGATGAGGCTGAGATCCCTAGGGCATGTGGCTTGTGGGAATAAGGTTTTCTTTAGGTGGAGCATGTCCATTAATTCTGGGTTGGACATGGCCTTGTATGTCAGGCAGAGATCACCTCTGAGTAGGCGGTATGAAACAAAGTACAGCTGTAATTTCTTCAGTCGAGCTGCTTAGGGCATCTGTTTGAGACCAGTGATCCTCTTGGTGAGGTACTTCTGAGGTCTTTCCAGCTGTTCCAGGTGTCTTGTAAGGTACATCCCAAATGGGGCATTGTACTCTATGATGGGTCCGATGAGTGATGAGTATAGGGGCACAATGACCTCTTTTGATCTGGATGCGAACCCTTTTGTGATTAGGTGGGCCACGTAGAAGGATTTTCTAACCACTCTGGCAATGTGATGATCAAAGGTGAGATTACTGTCTACTTGGGTCCCCAGATCCCTTATCATGTCTTCCATATTTAGGGGACTACCACCTATGTAGTAGTTTGTGGGTATTTTGTTTTTTCCAAAGGGGATGACTATGCACTTTTTGGCATTTAGCTTGAGGCCATGATTTTGACACCAGGTATCCGTCTCCGTGAGACCCTTTTGGAGGATGTCTGTGTCAGCCAGAGAGTCAATTATAGCCCTAGTTTGCAGTCGTCTGCAAACTTGGTCAGCCATAGTCCTCCTGTGCTTGCCTGTACCTCTGAGAAGTATATGCCGAACAGGAGTGGTCCTAGGACTGAGCGCTGGGGAACTCCACTTGTAACCGATTTAGAGTCGGACCTAGCTCCCGCAATTCTCACCATGTGGGTTCTGTCCATGAGCCAGTTGGCAACCCATCTTGTGATGTAGGGATTTATGTTCAGGCTGGTGAGCTTGTCTATAATACCAGAATGGGGAATGGTGTTGAAGGCCTTTGTGAAGTCTAGGTAGGCTGTGTGTACCACTTTTCCATCATCTATAGCCTTGGTAACTGTCTCAAAGAAGTCCACCAGGTTTAGGAGGCATGATCTTCCCTTAACAAAGCCGAACTGGGTAGGGACCAGTGTTTGGAGGTTCCCAATGTCTCTGTTAATGAGTTCCATGATGATGCGCTCCATAGCCTTGCAGACCAAGCTAGTCAGGTTTATAAGGCGATAGTTCCCGGGGTCTGTTGTGGCTCTACCTTTGTGAAGCAGAATAACCGCTGCTGTGCGCCACTCTATGGGTACATAGCCTGTGGAGAGGCTGAGTTTGAACAGTGTGTTTAGGTAAGGGGTTAGTTAGTCTTTGAGCTCATGTAGGACGCAGCCTGGGACACCGTCCGGTCCCATTGATGCTGTGTTTTTGGCTTTGGAGAGGGCTGTTTTAACCTGAGTGTCTGTGATTTCAGGGACTCTACATTCTTCTGGTATGGTTATGGGCCCTCTTGGGGATGAGAGGGGGGTGATGTTTGCGCTGAACTTGTCTGCCAGGATATTGGCGATATCGGTCAGTTCAGTGTATTTTATGCCATTCTGCACTAACTCCAAGCAGAGCTGAGCATTGCCACTTAGATTCTTGACATAGCTAAAGAATGCCTTGTGGTTATCTTTGGAGTCCTTGGCAATTTTTATTTCAAAGCTCGCCTTGGATGATTTTATGAGGGATCGAAGTTTCTTGCTGATACTGATCAGGGATGTCTTCCCTTCTTGGGATTTTACTCTTTTCTGTACTAGTTTCCTCCTTTTATTGTGTAGCTTGTTTATGGCAGGAGTCCACCAGACTAGTTTCCTTTTCTTGGAGGAGTGAGTGTTGGTTTTGCTTGGGATGGCATGATCCATTCATTCTTGTAGATGCCCATAGAATGCATTAGTGAAGGATTTTGCAGCTTGGACAGTGTTATCCTTCAGCATGGAGGCTTTAAAACTTTCCACCTCGGTCTTAAGTAACGTGAAGTTTGCTTTTGAAAAGTTTTTCACAGTGTTTTTTTTGTCCGGGGGTGGGGGCGGAATGTGGATATCCAAAGTGATTTATTTATGGTCAAATCTAATCAGCAAGGGGTTGACCTCCGGTCACCCATGATGACCAGGTCCAATATGTTGTCACCTCTGGTGGGTGTGTTGACCAGTTGAACCAGGGCGTTTGAGTTTATAAATTCTAGGAAATGTTGGGCAAGGGAGTTAGTACTTGAGTAGTTCTCCCAGTTAATGTTTGGGTAATTGAAATCACCCAATATTAGGGTGTTTGGTAGGATCTTTATGTTTCCCAGTGTTTCCAGAAATGTGGAATGGGGGACCTGGGACATGGTGGGTGATCTGTAGCAAGCTACAGTTTGAATTGCAGTTTTGCCCATTGTTAGTTGCACGTGGATGATCTCTGAAGCATTGTGCTGTGCCACTAACCTGGAGGTGTGGGTATCCTTGATAAATATGGATACGCCCCCGCCTTTTGTATTTTGGTTTGGGTCCGAAATGTATGGTATGAGTTGTAGCCTGGTAATGCTGGGGTGCTCTCTGGAGCCTTAAACCAGGTTTCTGTTACTGCACATATATCGATTTTCTCTATACTGAGGAATGCCTCGAGTGCGTGCATTTTGAGGTTCAGACTTCTGGCATTGAGTAGCATTACCCTCAGTTTTTTGTTACTTGTGCTATTTACGGGGCTGGGTTTGTCTTGCCTAAAAAAGGCACTATGGGGGTGGCAAGAGCCTTGGCCAGTATTCGAAAGCCTAAAGGTGACAGGTGCAAGCTGTCTCTAGCGAAGCAGCGTGGCTTGTCAAGCATGTCGTCCAAGGCGGACAGACACTGGATCCCTTTTGAATGACACCAGAAACTTAGCCAATTGTTGAAATTGAGAATTTTTTCTTTATACCGTGGTATAATTCTTGGTGAGGGCAAGATGCTACTCAGGGTCAGGGTCATACCGGCCTGGGCTACGTGATCAGAGAGCTCTTCCATGTAGTCCAGAGAGGTACGGCTCAGGCCATTCACACCAATGTGGACAATGACAGAGTCATATTTGTACTTGTTCTGTAGTGACCTGAGTGCTTGTGTTATGTGGCGGATCCTGGCGCCCAACAGGCAGCTAACAGTAATCTTTTCCTTATTCAGCTTAGTGAGTTGGACGTCAGTGTGCCTGACTGTAGAGTCACCTATTACTAGTATGTTGGGTATGTTATTTTGCCTTAAGGGCTGTGATTGCATCATACACTGGTTTTGTGAAGTAGGTGTTTCATGGTTTGTGTTGGGAGGTGGAGGTTGCTTGGATGTTTGCTTTGGAGGTCTCTGTTGGTTTTGCAGATTTTTATTTAGTGCCTCTGAGTATGATTTCATGTATTTATGTGTGTTTTTTTCCAGTGCTGCTTCAATGGGTTTATGTGAGACTGGTGGTGTGATGCAAGTATTTCCCTTCTCCTCTTGACTGTCTGATCCAGTCTTGGGTTGAGAGAGCTTAGCCTCCAATTTGGCCGTATAATTGCATCTCTCGCATGTATTAGTGTTTGGTGGTAGGAGGAGGGGGTTGTCTGTGTACATGAGGCAGTTGTAACATTGCCTCAAAATGCCCAGATTCACCAGTTGGACTGGAGAATACACCTGATACTGCCCTTTGGACATGCCTGGATAGGTACAGTGAACTGTTTTACTGGATGGCTGGTAAGGTTGAATAGAGAGCCTTGTTCTTCTGTACCGTACAGGAGGGTCTAGTGCTAGGGTTTATAAGTGCTTGCTATAAGTTTTGAGGAAGTGCCAGGCTGAGAAAAAAACTGGCTTGAGTGCTTAAGTTGAAAGTTTGTCTAGTTCCAAGGGAAACATTAAAGAGGAGACTTTGTGGAGCTGGGAATAGTTTTACCCTAGCTAACCGGTGCTGCCATGCACGCAAAACCGGGCAAATACGGTATTTATAGCAGGGAAATGAAAGAGATAGAAATTAGCCCAAAATGGCCAATAAACTACTGATTTCTGGGCTGAAACCACTCCTCCAGGGACAGATAGGCTGCTCAAAGCTCCCCTCTCTCACAGGTGAGCAGAGAACTTCCTTCTATCCAAGTAAGGTATGGGCAAACACAGATTTGTAACACAGCCCTGAATTCAGCACTAACCTGAAAACTGGACTATACTAGCTTAGAAAGGCGGGAAACAAGCATCTATATATATATATATATATATATATATATATATATATATATATATTTAGAAAATAAAGCAGATACACTCAAAAAACACTTTAAATGCACAGAAAAGGATACTTGTTATATATCGCAGATCAGAGTTGTAGACAATGCCCCTAGTAATAAAGTAGGAAGAAACACAAATACAGTAAAAGCAGATGAATAAAGTACAATAGAAAATGAACAAAGTGTTTTAAACAAGTTACCCAATTATCCAGAAAAAAGCTCAAAACTGAGCCCTGTTCCAGCAGTCTTCAATCAGATAAGTTTTAACTGCACACCCCTGCTTACTAGGGTGCAGGGGAACCTTCTCCAAAAAAGATGGCCTGGATCAGTGCTCAAGTTATACAAAGCTAGATTCAGTAGGCCTGAATCTGGTCTATGCTACAGCAACAAGCCACACCAATTTCAGAAAGAAACAATTCAAATAAGCAGGCACAATAAGCCTGTGACCAGATATTCCCAGCTCAGAAGGGCAGAATCCAGCCTCTCCTCCCACAAGAGTACAGACCACAAAACTTCTTAATGTAGAATAACTGACCTGAAGCCCAAGTGCTTAAGCCAGAACTAATACACTTTTAGAATAGAAGACACTGGGCCTTCAATCAGCAATTCCCAGCTTAGAAGGATGTAAGCTACCTGTCCTGCCACAACAGTGCAAACCACAAACCTTCTTAATGTAAAATAGCCTGTATGAAGCCTAAGTGCTTAAACCAAAAGACTTAGAAAAACAGTTACAGTTCAATCAGACTACTACCAAGCAGTAATAAATGCAGCAGAATAAATAAAAGTGAGTACTTTTAAGAAAAGCAAAAGAAAGTAGGAGGAAAGAAATACAGTAAAAGCATTTTTTTTTCCTTTTCAATTCTACTCTCTGTATTAAGTAGAGTGAACACTAGACTCAGAATATGATCTCACTGTACTCAGATAAGTGAGCAAATGAGATGGACCCAGGAGGAGTGTTCTAATACAGACTTACAGGAGGGGCGGGCAATTCCAGAGCCATTAACACCGACACACGAACACAGAGGGTGGGTGGGGAACTCTAACTGCAGAGAGACACAGACCACACTGTAAAACACACACAACAGAAAAAAAAGAAACTACAGTACTTTTAAATGTGCAAGTTTGTACTTAACAGAATATTAAAATGCAAGTTTCACTTAGCTCCAGCTTCTAATGCAGATGTTTGTAGCCAAGCAAGTCTCTCAAGAGTTGAGCACAAAATGATTTCACAAACTTTGTGGCTAGCATTTAAAGTACAGAGGAATCCCTCTAGGCTATTAAATATCAGATAACAAAGAGTGATAACACGACCCCCCATGTATAGCAAACAGACACACAGCCAGAAACACACAATTAGGAAAGAGAAGAAATGAAAAAAAAACAGTACTTTTAAAATTGCAAGTTTGTACTTAACAGAATATTAAAATGCAAGTTAACTGCAGAGAGACACAGACCACACTGTAAAACACACACAACAGAAAAAATGAAACTACAGTACTTTTAAATCTGCAAGTTTGTACTCATAGCCGGCCTTAGGCATAGGCCAACTAGGCAGCCGCCTAGGGCGCCGCTGTAGCAGGGGCACTTTTCTATTATTTATTTGGTGTAGGTAGACCAGGATGGGGGCACCAGATGGTGTGGTAGGGGGCGCTGTGGAGCCATTTTGCCTAGGGCACCAACTGACCTACGGCCGCTCCTGTCAGAATATTAAAATGCAAGTTTCACTTAGTTCCAGCTTCTAATGCAGATGCTTGTAGCCAAGCAAGTCTCTCAAGAGTTTAGCATAAAAATGTATAATATTAATATATTTCATTTAACTAAACTTATAACTTTGTTTCTATATGTTAAACCAATACTTCCTGTAAGAGAATGTCATTAAATTATACACAACATAATCTGTAACATTAAGGCTATATAAGTTAAGAATTTTGTTTTATTTCTTTAACTTTACTTAGCTGGATTAAATGAATGACAAATCTAAGTAATATGCTAATTAGAGGTATTAAAGTGCTGGTGATTTTAGTTTCTTTGTTCCTGTTCAACACACTCCTTCCACATGTCATTTATGAAACAACTGATACTATGAGAAAGCTTGAGAACAAAGGAATGTTCCATTTCTTCAGAATGCTAGATTTTTCCCGCCTTGAGCTGTCCTGAAGAAAATCTAAGTCAAAATGCATCACTGATGTCTGTGAAAGCAGAAAATAACTTACTTTTTTTTCTCAAGTATATTTGTGAGAAAGTTACTCAAAATAACACCTTTTATTTGCTTAGAAATGAAGAACTTGAAAGACAAAAACTATAGTAATGTTTTACACTGATTATATATTAACTGAAAGAAGTAAAATTAGGTGTTTATTACTGATTAGTACAACTTAAAATAACTAAGAGGAATGAGAAATTTACACAGAAAATTAGCAGAGATTTTGAAATACAATATGTAAAGAAAAGGGTAGAATCATCATCATCATTAGCCCACTTTTTCCTACATGGGGTTGGGGTATCATATTAACTGTCACCAACTCTCTTGATTCAGTGCCACACTCCTGCCGTCTTCAACACTCATGCCCGACTGTCACAGATCTTCTTTCACACAATCCATCCACCTTTTTGCTGGATGTCCTCACTTCCTCTTACCTTCTTCCCGTCTGTCCCAAATCTTCCTCACCAGACTGCCTTCTACTTTTCTGCACATGTCCAAACGACCGTAATCTGTTCTCTCTGATCTTTTCTACAATTGGCTCTATTTTGGCTTCAGCTCTTTATGTCTTCATTTCTTCATCTTTCTCAGAGTGTGCATCTTACCACCCTTCTCAGGCACTTCATTTCCATCACCTCAAGCTTCAACTGATCTGCCTTTACTGCTCAGATTTCTGTATCATACAGTAGTACTGGTTGCACCACTGTCTTGTACACCTTACCTTTCAGCTTCTTTGGCATTCTTCTGTCACAGACTACACCTGACACTCTATGCCAGTTAGCTGCAGCCCCTCTGATTCTAGCTTTGCCTCTTCATTCAGACTTCCCTTCTCCTCAACCTCCCCTCCCAGATACTTGAAGCTGTTTACCTGTTCCACTATCTTCCCTTCTATCTCTATTCTCATCTTCTTTTGACTTTCCCAATTTGCTGCCATTACCACTGTCTTATCTGTGCTTTGTTTCATCCCATGTGCCTTCAGTTTTGCATTCCATTCTATCCATTGCTGAAGTTCTAGCTCAGAGTCTGCTAGTAATGCCACATCGTCTGATACAGCAACTTTGTTGATCTGTCCCCTTCTACCTGTTTGCTAATGTAGTCCATCACCAGTATGAACAGCAATGGGCTCAGAGATGAACCCTGGTATACATCCACTCCCACTGGGAACCCATCTGTAAGGCCGAACACTGTTCGTACTTGAATCACTGGGTCCTTGTACATAGCCTTCACTAATCCTACCAATGTTTCTGGGACTTCAAACCACCACAGCACTGCCCAGATCAGCTTCTTGGGACCTTGTCATATGCTTTCTCCAAGTCTAGGAATGCCCAGTTGGACTCTCTCATCTCTAGCTTCTTCTCAAGTATCTGTCTCACTGCAAACATGGGGTAAATTCTGCTGCATCCTGATCTGAATCTGAAATTGCTCATCTCCCATCTTACATTCAATCACCCTCTCCAGAACCTTCATGCACTTTGATAGGAGTTTGATGCCTCTGTATGGTCCACAGTTGTGGATGTCCCCTTTGTTCTTGTACACTGTCACAAGTATGCTTATTCTCCAGTCATCTGGGATATGCCTCTCTCCACACTGCTATTAGTACCCACAGGAGCCACGTCTCCCCAATCTCACTCAGCATTCTTTATCATATCTGCTGTGACCTCATATGAGCCTACTGCCTTCTCTAACTTAAATTTCCTTAGTGGTGTTCTTACTACTTCTAGGTTGGGCTCCTCCTCTTCTGTCATTGTAGGCTGTTTCTGGGGCAGTACAGCTTCTGCCGGGTTTTCTTCATTCAGAAGCTGCTGGAAATACTTCTTCCATCTACCTTTGATGTCCTGTGGACTGGTGAGCAGGTTGTTGCTGACATCCCTTATGAAGGGTGTCTGACTATCTTCTTTATTTTTCTGTCTGCCTTGCTACCTGATACAGTTCATAGGTAGGTAATAGGCTATCTGCCCTAAGACATTTATAAGCCTAGCCAGAATGTGTTGACTTTCCTTGCCCCCTTAGATTAGCTCCCTGTGCCTCTGTCCAGCAGAGCCACTGAAGTGATCCCTGGGGTAAACTTCCTTTTTCCCATCCACTCATCAAAGTTTCTTGTGCCACTTACTGAGTCACTTTCCAGAAGCTGGTAGAGTGCCTCTGATGCCCTATTCTTTGCTACTGCAACTTCTTTCTTAGCTTCTTTGTTAGCTAGCCAGTAGTCCTTCCTAGCCTGCTCAGTCTTTTTCTTCCTGGACTTCTGCATTCCACCACCAGCTTTCTTTATGTACCTTACTTCCATACCTGACTCGGCCACATATCTTTTCTATAATCCTAACACATGCTGTTTTTAGGCATTGCCATTGTTGTTCAACTCCACCTATTTTCTCCTTTTCTTGGGGTGCTAGAGCCCTGAGTAATTCCTTGAACTGTTGTACTTTCTCTTGAGTCAACTTCCAGGTCTTCAGCCTGGTCTCTGTTGACCTTAAAGCCTTGTCTTACCACTGCTTGCAGCTGATTGTAGCAACTAGTGGTTTATGCTGTGTGCCAACTGTTTTCCTGGGGATGACTTTCCATTCATGGATTCTACCCAGTGCCTTTTCCTGACTAGGAGGAAGTCTACCTGAGTTGCATGTTGGCTACTCTTGTATGTGATCTTGTGACTCTCTCTCTCTTTCTGAACCATGTGTTGGCTACTATCAAGCCATTTTCCAGATAAAAGTCTAGAATGGCTTCTCCTTCTTTATTCCTGTTGCCCCACTGATGTGGACCCAGGGAGTCTTCATATCCTGTTCTGTCTGTCCCAATATGTGCATTCAAATCACCCATTATCAACACCAATTCATGCTGTCCTGCTTTATCTAGAAGGTCCTGCAACTGCTTTCTGAATACACTCTTTTCTTCACTATTACAACCCTGCTGTGGGGCACAGGCTGAGATTATGAATACTGCCCTATCATTACACTGCAGCCTGATTGCCATTAGTCTGTCATTAATTCTGATGAGATCCCTCACTGCCTTTTGAAGCCTCTCTCTCACCACAATTCCTCCACCATTTCTAGCCAGTCACCCTCCTGAGTAGTGGAGTCTGGATCCCATGCCAAGTGGCTTTGCTGTACTGCCCTTCCTTCTTGCCTCCTGGATACATAGGATGCCCAGCCTCCTCTGTACCATGCCATCCACTTCCAAGCTGCATTCCATCAGTGAACCTACACTAAGCATAGCAATTCTCAGTTTATGTTTGGCAGGTTGGTTGGTTTTATGTCCAGCTTTCGCTCAACAGAGCTATCTTAGGTAACCCAGGACTGGCAACTGAACACTGGCTGGCCAGTACCTCACTGAACCAGGGCTGCTGGGCTTTATGGTGGGCACTCACTGGCAGTATGGGCACAAATACCCCTCCCACCATTAGCAAGGGTCCCTGGCATAGGACAGAGTAGGCCGGGTCCTCAACCCACTTATCACCAGTAACTACCTATGCCCATTTTGGTGACATTAATTAACATGACCGAATCACCTAGAGCCATATTCTACACCGTTAAGCGGCTAGCCCTGTCATGGCATGCAGTCTGTGGTCCGTGTTCTCCTATCGAGGATACTGTGCAACACAGGAGATGTCCAAAGAGGTTGGTCTGTACAACTGCTCCCCCTATAGGGAACCATGTAGAGTCTGTGCTACTGTCCACAGCTCCAGTCATTGGTGAGTTTGAGATGAAAACACACAGCATGTTTTCTGGACATGGGAGAAACCCACAGAGAGTATATGCAAACTCCAAACAGGCATTGGTCAGAGGTCAGGATCGAACCTTGTACCTTGGAGGAGAAGACCTTGACCATTATGCCAACTGGTCTCTCTCTTAGGTAGAATACTAGTGGCAGTACATACACGTGCATATGGAAGAAATGTGGATGTACAAGATCTCATATAATTTACATAGAAAATTACATAAAAATACTTGAAAATAATCTGAAGCTTGGTCATGTGAACTTTGAAGCTTTTTGCATGTTGCATGTTATTAGATTCACTACTAAGACTACCTGAAATAACTAATTTCACAATTTGATTGTTTTATTGCTGAATCAGTACATCGAAAGTTGATTTTTCAATATGTTTGAAACCAGGAAGGAAGAATGTTATTTGAACTTAACACATTGTAACTTTTGAATATAATACACACTATAAATATTTTTTTGAAAAATAATCCTGATGACTACAAAATTGACAATTATTTAAACAATGCAACTTATCTCTGTTGAATAAGCCTATTATCCTGTCAGAAGTTAAAGAAGCTTTAAAAAATGGGAAAATGGTAAAGATCCTGGGTTAAATGGTTTAGGTATGGAATTATATAGTCTGCTTCCATTAAATAGTTTAGAATTACTGAATAAAGTTTTCAGGGTAATTAAGAGTGACAAAATAATTCCTCCCTCATGGAAATTTTCTGTAATCTTACATATACTTAAAGAAGGAAAGGATAGCAAGTTAGTTTCCTCATATAAACCTATTATTAAATGTAGACTAAAAATATTAACTTCCATTTTTGCTACAAGATTAAGAGATGTAGCAGATTAATAAAGATCAAACAGGATTTATATTCAATACACTAACGTGCAATAATATAAAAAGGGTAGTAAATATCTTAGATTTCGCAAAAGTAATGAACAAGAAATTGGCCCTAAATAGCTTAGATATCGAAAAACCTTTAGATTCTGTAGATTGGAACTACTTGGTTAAAACGTTATAAGTGTTTGCATTTCAAGAACAGTTTACTGGAATTAAAAAAAAAAAAAAACTGTATAGAGACTCCAAAGCATAAGTTAAAATTGCATCTTACATTAGCTAACAGAGTAAGAAGCAATGGAAAAACAGACTGTCAATCTAAAAATACAACTTTTTGCAAATTACATTTTACTAACTATGGGAAATTTAAATTAATCATTCAAAGAAATAGATGAGGAAATCAAAAAATTTCAAGAAGTATTACTGCTGAAATGTAATAATAATAACTGAAATTTTAGTGTTAAAGGAATTACTAGATAGTAAGTTTAAAGATAAATATACATATAATTGGGAAGGAAAAGAACTAAAATATTTAGGAATAAAAATCTATTAAGATGTCAATATGCTTATTAATAATAATTTTGAAAAAGTAACTGAAGAAGGGTTACTTCTTATTAAACAATGGAATGTATGTTTTTTTTCTTTTGATGATATGTTAGTACATACTAAAATGATTATTTTACCCAAGATTATGTATTCACTGCATTCAATAGCTTTAATACCTGACAAAAAGCCTTTAAAGAAAATTGGAAAAATGTTAACTTCATTCTTATGGTATCCTAAAAAGCTGGGAATTCTTTATAGAAATCATGTAAGATTATGGAAGTATGGTGGTATTAGCTCTTATCTAATCTTATTCTATTGCTGCAAGCTTTAAAGTACAGTCATGTACACTTACCATAAATGTAGATGTTCGAGTGTATTCACTGTTGCAGTCATCACATTTGGGTTATCAGCCTGCAGGTAGCCCTCAGCCGGCCTGAATACCAGAGTCTTCAGATTTCTGCATCGGATGCTGTCGCTTCTTTCTTGACGTCAGGTCATCAGGGGTATAAAATATGCAGCAGACACCATTACATCAGTTTTTCTTGCTCCAGATATCAGGTGCCCCCACAATAGGAAGCAATTATAAGTATGGTACATCCCCATCAAAAAGCAAATACACAAGAAAAAATAAATATACCAAACAAGAAGGAAAGGTAGAGCCAAGAGAAGTCAGGGGGCTGGAGGGAGAGTAACCAGGACTGCAACAATGAATACATTCAAACATCTACATTTATGGTAAGTGTACACAACTGTACTATGTTCTTCATGTTTCACTGTTGCAGTCATCACATTTGGGTTGATTCCCAAAGCTAAGGAAGGGAGGAGGTAGTTAAAGAGTATTAGGGCCAGCTATTAAGCCCTGCAAAACTGCTGTGGCAAATCCAGCTCTGGATTTAGAAAAGATAGGCATGTGGTAATGCTTGGTGAAGGTATGTATGTACAGAGCTCCAGGTAGCAGCTTCCAGGATGTCCCTGACTGGGACTCCTCTGAGAAATGCCGTAGAGGTAGATGCAGCCCTGGTGGAATGTGATCTTATCATCAGTGGGGTAGGTTTTCCATGGTGCTTGTAGCAGAAATTTCCTTTGGAAATGGTTTGCTTTGAAATGGCCTTCCCCTCAGCCCCTGCAGCAAAGCCAACTAGAAGCTGTTCAGATTTTCTGAGGGGCTTAGTCCTGTGCAAATAGAATCTAAGTTGTCTGTGCACATCCAGAGAGTGCAGTATTTGTTCCCCTTTGTTTTGTGGATTAGGGAAAAAAGTAGGCAAATGAATGGACTGATTTAGGGCCACACTAAAAACCACCTTGGGCATAAAAGAAGGGTTAGTCCTGAGGGAAACCCTGCCTGCATGGAAGATAATGAAGGGTTCCACTGCCATGAGGGCCTGTAATTCAGACACTCTTCTTGCTGAAGTGATGGCTAGAAGAAAGGCTGTTTTCCAAGAAAGGAATTTCAACTCTGCTGTAGCAGCTGGCTCAAAGCAGTGGAAGAGTGAGCTTTTCCAATACAAAGTTAAGGTCCCAGGCTGGAGTGGGGGCCCTCCTGGGGGGGTCTTAAATTTTTGGCTCCTCTAAGGAATTGTTTTAGCAAGAGGTGAGAGAAGAGGGGTGGCTCAGTATTATAATGTGCTGAAATAGCAGAAGCATGAATTTTAATTGACGAGGATAGGCCCTTGTGGAACATTCCTGTTAAGTACTCTAGAATATGAGTTAAGCTGGGCATTGTTGTGCCCATCCCCTGAGCTTGGCTCCAGGAACAGTATATTTTCCACTTTTCAGCATAGGATTTTCTAGTACTAGGCCTCCTTGCCTCCAGAATGACATCCAGCACCTGCTTACTGAGGGATGCTAGAGGAGAGCTCAAGGAATTAGCCAGGCTGCAAGGTTCAGGGTTTGAAGCTGAGGGTCCAGAATCTGGCCCGCCTGCTGCTTTATATCTAGTTATAATCAAAAAACAGTTTCTTAAGTATTGTATTTAGGTTAATACTGGCTTCATGTACAATGTTTTATGTATATTATCATCATAAATAAGGACAGAATATATTTAAGAAAATAATTTATCTATTGAGGACGGCTATATGCAGAATATTCATCAAATTTGTATTCATATGCATAATTAAGGAGTGAGCCCTTTACAGGAGAATAATATGAATAATATGACTTGTTTTTAACACAGGTTCTTAAAGAAAATATTGGCATTGGTTTTTTAAGTATGTACTTGATGATTTTATTATTATTTGTATAACATTAGATACATAAATTTATAAATATATACAGGGTATACTATATCTTTCAAAATATACTGTGAGCAATGTATTAAACTATCAGTTTTATATCTGTGACTAACGGTTCACAGATTTTCTGTTGACATGCATTATATTACTTGAACTTGAGGGCTTCCAAAGTAATCTACTGTGAAGTGATGTTAAGTTACACCCTGCTACACCTAATTGATTAAGTGAAAACTGAATGCTATTGGTTAATTAAGACTTAGTTAATTACTGTTTCTTAGATATAATGAATGTTTTTTATCCATTTTATTGAATCTGAAGAAGCGTGCCTTTGTGGATGCACGCGAAAGCGCTTATTCGTCTGTTTTAATAAAGAATCATCTTTTTACGTGGTGGTGCCTTCCAGTTTATACTACACAGCAGGGAAGGGGTTTGAGGCAGGTGCCATGCTTGTAGCAGTGTCATACTGCGCAAGAGGGGGTACCAGTGCTGGCATGGCCAGTCTGATGCAATTAGTATTGTCCTTGGCTTGTCCTGTTTGATCTTTAGTAGAAACTTCAAGAGGAGAGGCAGAGGGGGAAAGGCATAAACCGAGAGGCTTTCCCAGGTAAAGGACAGGGCATCCACTTTCCAAGCTTGACTGTGGGGAGTTCTTGTGCAGAATTTGTTCAACTGGTAGTTCTGAGGGGAGGCAAACAGGTCTACCTTTGGAGTCCCCCATTTCTTCCTGAAGAGGTTGAATACTTTGGGTTCTAGTTTCCATTCGTGTGGTCATGTGCCAGTGAATTTAGTTTGCCTGGCAGGAACTGTGCTTATAGGTGTACTTGGTAGCTCAAGGCTGTGTTCCACAGAGCCATGGCTAGTCTGCAGAGAGGACAGGAGTGGGTTCCCCCTGCTTATGTACTACATAACTGTGGTGTTGTCTGTCTTTACCAATAGTTGTCCTGAAAGAGTATGATCTTTGAAGGCTGTCAGAGCATTCTGTACAGCTAACATTTCTTTTTGATTGATATGCAGGTGCATCTGTCTCGGGTTCCATTTGCCCTGAATGCACTGCCCTGCCATATGAGCCCCCTATGCATAGTCTGATGAGTCTGTTGTTAGGGTTTGGGCGGCAGGGGGTAGAGTGAAAGGGAGTCCCTTGTGGTAGCAGGCCTCTGCTCACCAAAGGAACTCTGTCCTTAGACAAGGAATTATAGGAATAATTGTTTCCAGGTCCTAAGAATGTTGACACCATAGGCTTTTTAGATACCACTGGAGTTTCCTCATATGCAGTCTTGCATATGGAATTAGCAGAATGCAAGAGGCCATGAACCCCAGAGCTTGCAGTATTTTTCTTGCAGATAGCTGCGTTTTTGTGGTCAATAGTTTGAAGTAGGTTGTCAAATAAACTTGTTTCTCTTGAGTGAAGGATGCTATCTGGGAAGTTGTGTTCAAGCTTGCTCCTAGCAATACAATCTGTTGGCAGGGTACTAGGTGAGATTTCTTTTCGCTGATGGTGTATCCCAGTGAGGTTAGAAGTTTCTTTATGAATGCCAGGTGTTGGTAATAGCAAGTCCTGGCTTTCTGCCTGAATCAGACAATCTTCCAAGTATGGGTAAATTTGAATATTTCTCTGCCTGCAAAATGCAATGGCTGGAGCTAGACACTTTGTGAACACCCTGGACGCAGTAGATAAGCCAAAGGGAAGTGCAGAGAACTGAAAGTGCATGAAGCCCACCCTGAAACGTAGGTATTGTCTGCAGGATCCTCTTATTGGGATGTGCAGGTAAGTTTCCTTTAAGTCTAGGGTTGCCAGCCAGGCATCCTTGGCTAGCATAGGAAGAAGCTGTTGAAGTGTTAGCATTTTGAATTTTGGAACGACCAGAAAGGTGTTGAGAATAGAGAGGCCTATGATAGGATGCCAGGAGTTATCTTTTCTGGGTACCAAAAAAAGTCTTGAATAAAAATGTCCCCTTTGTTCTGCTTGGACAGGTTGAATGGCCCTGATACTGAGAAGAGAGAGAATCTGCTGTTGGACCTCCACCCATTGATTTGGGTGGAGGTCTGGCCAACCATTTGGGGTTGGTAGTGTGTGGAAGAAGAATCGGTATCCTTGGGAAGCTATGTTCAAAACCCATTTGTCCTGGGTAATGAGTTCCCAGTTTTTGCATGCAGGGCGAGCATTCCTCCTAAGGGAGCAGGTAGTTGGGCAGGGCTTGAAAGGCTTAAGGTTAAGTCATTGTGCCATTTTTCCATAGGTGGGTGGTTTACTACCCCCTGCTTTGGAAGTGGGAGCCCCCCACTGCTTAGATCTGTGCGTAGCCTGAGACTGTAAACTTGGTGGTCTGTTCTTCCTGGGTTTGGACTGAGAAGGCGTGGAAGGGACTGGAAAGGACCAGTTCTTTGAAGGCCAATACCTGCTGAATCTGAGAGGCTGTATTTGTAGGAAATCTTTAACAGTTTGCATAAATTTTGCTTTTTCCTCCATCCATTTGAGAACGTCTTCTGCTTTGTTGCCAAAAAGTCAGTCTTGGTTTAAGGAAGCATCCAGCAGTTTAGCTTTAACATGATCTGGCAAGTTTTGTTCCTTAAGCCAAGCATGCCTTCTAAGTACAGACCCAGTGACAGCAGCACTGCAAGATGCAAAGCATCAAAACCACATTGCAAAGTATGTTTACCAACTTGTTATGCAGAACGCATTAAATCTTGTTAGTCTTTGTGTTCAGCACAGTCAGGAATCAGCATCACTTTCTATTTAAGTAGTCCCATAATATGCTGTTGATACTTTAACATATGAAATTGGCAATTTAAGAGGGAGGAACATAGGGTGACATACAAGAGTGGAGGAAGATGCACTTGGTACCTTATGTAGAAGGGCCAGTCTGAAGGAGATTAGAGACTGTAAAGTGGTGGCAGGGGAAAGTGTAGTTAGGCAGCATAGGATGGTGGTTTGTAGGATGACATTGGTGATCAAGAAGAGGAGGATGAGTGTGAGGGCAGCACCAAGGATCAAATGGTGGAAATTGAAAAATGGTAATTGTGAGGTGATATTCAGGGAAGAGTTAAGACAGGCACTGGGTGGGAGTGAAGAGTTACTGAATAGCTGGGTAACTACAGCAGAGCTAGTAAGAGAGATAGCTAGAAAGGTGCTTGGTGTGACATCTGGAAAGAGGAAGGTGGACAAAGAGACCTGGTGGTGGAATGAAGAAGTACAGGAGAGTATACAGAGAAAGAGGCTGGCGAAGAAGAAGTGGGATTGTCAGAGAGATGAAGAAAGTAGACAAGAGTATAAGGAGATGAGGTGCATGGCAAAGAGAGAGGTGTCGAAGGCTAAGGATAAGGCGTATGACGAGTTGTACAAAAGGTTGGACACTAAGGAGGCAGAAAAGGGCCTGTACCGATTGGCTAGACAGAGGGACCGAGCTAGCAAAGATGTGCAGCAGGTAAGGATGATAAAGAATAATGAGGGAAACATACTCACAAGCGAGGAGAGCGTGTTGAGCAGGTGGAAAGAGTACTTTGAGGGGTTGATGAATGAACAGAATGAGAGGGAGAGAAGGTTGGATGATGTGCAGATAGTGAATCATGAAGTGCAGTGGATTAGCAAGGAGGAAGTAAGGATAGCTATGAAGAGGATGAAGAACGGAAAAGGCTGTTGGTCCAGATGACATACCTGTGGAAGCATGGAGGTGTTTAGGTAAAATGGCAGTGGAGTTTTTAACTAGATTGTTTAATGAAATCTTGGAAAGTGAGAGGATGCCTGAGGAATGGAGAAAAGGTCTTTTGGTACCAATTTTTAAGAATAAGGGTGATGTGCAGAGATGTAGTAACTACAGAGGGATTAAACTGATCAGTCACAGCATGAAGTTATTGAAAATAGTAGTGGAAGCTAGGTTAAGAAGGGAGGTGATGATTAGTGATCAGCAGTATGGTTTCATGCCAGGAAAAAGCACTACAGATGTGATGTTTGCTTTGAGAGTGTTGATGGAGAAGTACAGAGAATGTCAGAAGGAGTTGCATTGTGTCTTTATGGATTTAGAGAAAGCATATGATAGGGTGCCTAGAGAGGAGTTGTGGTATTGTATGAGGAAGTCGAGAGTGTCAGAGAAGTATGTAAGAGTGGTACAGGATATGTATGAGGGTAGTGTGACAGCGGTGAGGTCTGCGGTGGGAGTGACGGATGCGTTTAAGGTGGAGGTGGGATTACATCAAGGTTCAGCTCTGAGCCCTTTCTTATTTGTAATGGTGATGGACAGGTTGACAGACGAGATCAGACAGGAGTCCCCGTGGACTATGATCTTTGCAGATGACATTGTGATCCGTAGTGAGAGTACGGAACAGGTGGAGGAGACCCTGGAGAGGTGGAGATATGCTCTAGAGAGAAGAGGAATGAAGGTCAGCTGGACTAAGACAGAATATGTGTATGTGAATGAGAGGGAGGATAGAGGAATGGTGAGGATGCAGGGAGTAGAGGTGGTGAAGGTGGATGAGTTTAAATACTTGGGATCAACAGTTCAGAGTAATGGTGAGTGTGGAAGAGAGGTGAAGAAGAGAATACAGGCAGGATGGAGTGGGTGGAGAAGAGTGTCAGGAGTGATTTGTGACAGACGAGTACCAATAAGAGTGAAAGGGAAGGTCTGCAAGAGGGTAGTGAGATCAGCTATGTTATATGGGTTGGAGACAGTGGCATTGACAAAAAGGCAGGAGTCAGAGCTTGACGTGGCAGAGTTGAAGATGTTAAGATTTGCACTGGGTGTGATGAGGATGGACATGATTAGGAATAAGTATATTAGAGGGTCAGCCCAGGTTGGAAGGTTTGGAGACAAAGCCAAAGAGGCAAGATTACATTGGTTTGGACATGTGCTGAGGAGGGATGCAGAGTATATTGGGAAAAAGATGCTAAGGATGAAGCTGTCAGTTAACGGGAAAAGAGGAAGGCCTAAGATAAGATTTATGGATGTGGTGAGAGAGGACATGCAGGTGGTTGGTGTGACAGAGCAAGATGCAGAGGACAGGAAGAAATGGAAACAGTTGATCTGCTGTGGTGACCCCTGATGGGAGCAGCCGAAAGAAAAATGGCCAAAGTAGCAGAAGTGTATACCTTCTTACCCCATCTGTCTAAGGCTCTAGAATCTCTATCAGACGGGGTAGGATTTTTGGCAGCAGTAGCCTTAATGCCTTTTGGTCCTTGGGAAAAGGTCTCTGGATCCGCAGTAGGATTCTTGAAGAGGAACTTGTGAGCCAGGTACTCTGTAGTACCTGTCAGGTTTTCTGGGAGCTGGAGGTAAAGTGTCTGATGTAAGGCTAGATTCCAAGAACGTATCATCTACAATGTCCAGAACAGGAGGGATAGCTAAAGGCCTGTGTTGAGGCAGGAGTAAGAATTCCTTAAGTCTCTTTTTGGACTCGGAATAGTCCTGGCTTTCCCAGCGGAAATGCTCCCTAAGGGTATGCAAGGTCTCACCAAAAGAAAAATCTTGTGGAGGGGAAGCAGAGGGAATGGAATCCTCTGCATCAGAATCCTAATAAGTAGATAAGGGCAAATCCTGGTAATCAGAAGGAGCAGAAATATCAGATTCCTGATCAAAATAATTCGAAAGAAAATCAATTCTAGGTCTCTTAGAGGGGGGAAGGCTGGCTTCCCCTAATTAAGGTAATAAGGTCTTCAGCCATTCTAAGCATTTGTTTTTGAGGCATATGGGCTGCAATTTGGTCATCGGTTTTCTAGGCGTAATGCGAGTATTTGGCCTGAAGAATTCAATACGTCTGGATGGAAATGATGGCGTTGGTTTAATACAAATGTCAGTAGGCCTGAATACACCCTCAGAAGCCGGTGCCTGCATAGCAGCTCCAGACCCTTCCATGGTAGAGACATCCACAGGTTCCACAATCGAAGAAGCATCTCGCGGCATACCAGACTCTGAATGGGTCTCAGTAGAGGCCTGTGAATCTGTAGTAACAGGTATCAGGGGCTGCAAAAGCACCTCACTGAGTACCAGCGCTTTCGCAGGGGCTGCAAAAGCATCTCACTGAGTACTGGCGGACTGGCGACTTAATGGAAGCTTCGTCAGCAGTTCTGGACCTATGCGGTCTGTCTCTGTCTTTATCCTTACTTTTTTTTGAAGATTGGTAGTCGGATGGCTTAACGAAGCCATTTCGTAGTGCAGAGATCGAGTATGAAAGTATCTGGCTACAAAAATAGCCCAACGCTGAATAGTTCAGCCGTTGAACAAGGCACAAAACCAACAGCGAGGGACGTTGTGGTCTGGGCCTAAACAGGGGATGCAGTAAGAATGAAAATTTCTATGAGGTATTTGCTTTTCACAGGCAAGACAATTGTTAACTTTTACTGACATCGGTTAGAGCAAGAAAAAAGGATCCACAATGGGGTACTTATCTTTTTTGAAGACTTCGGGTCTGAAACTCGAAAACGAAAATTTCAGGAGATGGCCGACCGGCACTTGCGAACTGCTTCTGCGTCGGGCACCGCACGGCAAGAAAGACTGATGTAATGGTGTCGGCTGCATGTTTTATATCCCTGATGACCTGACGTCAAGGAAGAAGCGACAGCATCTGATGCAGAAATCCGAAGACTCTGGTATTCAGGCTGGCTGAGGGCTACCTGCAGACAGATAACCCAAATGTGATGACTGCAACAGTGAAACACGAAGAACATCTCTATTGTACTCTGCACAGACTCAACTTACACTAGTCAATGGAAGACCATCCAGGAGTAGATTATTCTAAATTCTTTAAATATGATAAATTAAAAATATGAAATAATCTATTTATGTAGTCAACAAAAATTACCTTAGAAGGAAAACCATTTCAATCTTTAGACTCTGTATATATGAAATAAATTCTTAAAATAGTTTAAAAATGTGTTTTTACAACTCCATTAATATCACAAAAGAAAATGTTGTGCTTTCCCATTGCACAGACCTTTAGAGTTAAGGAAATTCAGACCAATGTTAACTGAATTTACTAAAAAGGAATGGATTAGTATTATGATAGATTTGAAAAAGGAAAAGCTAAGTCCCCACAGTATTTAATAAAATAATTTAAGTTGGAGGAATCCGCTAACTAGTTATTATTACCCCTTATTAAGAAACTAAATGAATTTGTGGATAATATGAGTAAAGTGAACACTATTCCCCCATCATATGAATATAAGAATGCATTATTAAAGGTAGATTGACCTACAAAGGAAGTTTGTCCAAGTTATATAAATTAATTATAAATAATAATTTTGATGTAAAATTCTGGAACTTTTTAGATAGTAGTGGAATGAGTGACTCAACAGATGGTAAAAATAAAACTTTGTTGCTTAAATCAGTTAGTCAAACTTGAAGTTTATACTGGAAAGTTTTTACGTGGAAATATACACGTAGAATGTTTGTTACTTCCTATAAAATCTCTAAGTTTAATAAAATGACTTCTCCAGTTTGTTGGAGATATAGTAAAGATGTAAAAGCTGCTTAGATACATGTTTATAGACTGTGAAAAATTAAATGTATACTGGGAAGAGATGTGTGTTTTTTTAAGGGGTTATGGTCTGATAATTGTTCTTTACCTCGATCAGTAATACTAATGAATGTTCCACTTCCTGTATCTGTAACAGCCAAAGAGCAAAAATGTTTTGGGTTGTCTTGGCAAGTGCTATAAAAGATATTAGAAAAATTGGAAGTCAAACTCAGTTCCTACGTTCAGTTTTTAAATTTAACAGCAATACTATGTAAAAACAAAAAAATAAATTATCAAAATAAGATCTACAAATCATATCAAGACTTTTGGTGATTGGCAAAACTGAAATCCCAAAACCCCAGGATATAAAAATATTTTACTCTGTCTCAACAGGAAATATGCAGTAAAAACAATGAAATAAATAAGAAGGATTTTAATAGTATGTCCAAGTGTAGAATATGTAATGGCCAAATAACTAAAAATAAATTCAAGCTTCTATAAACAAAAACATATAAGCAGCAATCATGCTATAGCTGTACAGCCAAAATTATGTAACAAATAAGGTTCACTTGTGACAAAATACAGTATCAGGGCCTACAAAACACTACAGTTTAAATTTTGTATAAAGAAAATGTTGTCAAGTACAGATTTAAAAGTTTATGCCACTTCTTCCAAAAATAACCAAGTTGTTAAGAATTTTAGACAGAGAAGTATACAAATTCACAGTAAATGCAGGGCAAATTCATGAATGAATTATGATTTGACAGACCCAGTCATACTTCTTCGTACTAGAAGGAGACAATCAATTATAGAAAGAAAACTGTATAAGTAAGCACTGTTTTACAGCTCAAAAACTATAAAATACTAATTGCTGCCACACAGAGAGGGGGCCGAAGCAAACTGCTCCTCTCAGTAATGAATGGCTTTAAAAGCAGTTAGATACTCCACTCTACCACACTGTGTCTTTTTCCTGTATGTGTTACACCTTTTAAAGCTGCTCAGCTTCTTATCAATGTTCTGTGGTGGCCTGCACTGGTCTCTGTTACACTCAACATATGACTAGAGCTCAGTACAGCTAAGACGTACTTAAAACTTTGTAAAGCACATTTTTAATGTCAGGGAGATGCTTAAACCCCCCCCCCCTGAATTCAGGGAGTAATAATTGCACTCCATGCACAACATTAAACTACTGCAAACATGTAATTGTCCTGACTTAAAATAATCAAACTGCAGAACATACATGTTTGCCCATGTCTGAAACTGCTCTGCAATCTGTGCAGAAGGCATAACTGACTATAGTTCAAGCTGAGCACTATACTGCAGCATAATAGAACAAATAATACACCTGAAAAGAATAAAAATTGATCAGTTTACTCTTACTCAAACTTTGACATGCATTAATTTTGCTGATGTGTAGAACACAGAGGTTGTTTGCCCGGTTTTGTATGAAGGTGTTCCTTATTAGAAGAAGAATTCCTATGAAAAGCAGAAACAGTTGAGCAGAATGCTACTAGCTGCTGTTCTTTATGATTGCCTTTCTTTGCTCATGATTTTAAAAGCTCCACATATCTGTGATTTAATTAATCTGCCAGTCATGACTGTTGTAGCAACTAACTTTACTGCATCATAAGCATACCATAGTGTCTGCAGACACACTGATTCAACAGTATTGTACTTCATGAGTAGCTCTTCTTTTAGCTATGAATCTGTGAATCCAATAATAATCTCAGAGGTAGTATACATATGAAGCCTTAATTTACAGGCACAGCTCTCTACATCATGAGTGAAGTTAACCTCCATAAAAATATTTCAAAGCTGTAACCCATACAGGCTGCTGGTATAGAAAAATAAAGCCTGGTGTACAGCCCATGTGACCCAAATTTGATTAGTGGTTTGGGTGACCAACAGGCTGGCAGTGAGGAAGGGTGCGCCCATCATGGGTACAGGAAACATGCTGGGTGGGCCTCTAGAGCTCTTGTGGAGGCCAAAATTCAAAATTCACAGAGATGGGCCATGTTTGAGTCAATGAGGAACTGGTACCTATAGCCTGGGATGGGTAATCCCTCACTAGCCACATCTCATGATTTGCCTGTTTATGATGCTGACATCAGCCTGCAGGGGAAAGTCTTAGAAGGAAGTCCTGTAATAAGCATGTATAACATTGCTGGCAGCTATCTCCATAGTGCTGTCCCCAACAGCAGATGTCATTCTCAGCAGGTGGAAATGGGTGGGGATAATAGAGTTCTCCATCAAGCACTACAGAGAAACACTGGGGTAAGCCATAACAGCAAATTAGATGATGGTGAGCTGGGAGAGGGACAAAAATAGGTTGCAACACAGAATTTCATGACTGGTTACTGTTAGCTGAAGTCAAAGCTTAGTTTTCCAGGTATCAGGATTTACAGTATCAAGGCTAGAACTTTTGAGAGAACTTTCTTAATGGATTCTGGGACCTTAAGCATTTGTGATAATGTTCACTTAAGAGAAGAATTTTCTGAAGTAGGCCAGTCAAAATTCTTTTCAATTACATTAACGGTCTAATTACATTAATGGTCTTATATTAAATTTATCAGCCGGAAAGTCAGATGACTCTAAGGATATGTCCTCATGATCCAAATAATTCCCTTAGTCTTCCGGTTCTTCTGTTGAAAGACAGCTTCTACTCATTTTTGAGCTATAAGGGACCTTCACTGGTACAGACATAGGTGACAGCTTATTAGCACAAGTCACAGTAAGTTACAGTAGTAAATACAAAGGAATTTTCAGCAAAATGGATCTGCTCAGCGACCTTTTGTAATCTATTTCAGTGGGTGGGGAAACCAGCTGACAACATGCCACTGAGAAGAAACAGGCTATTTAGCCTTAGGTGTCTGCAAAATTTCTGACCCTCTTTCCATGGAAAACTGAGACCGACTACTGTACTTTAATCACTACTGGTGAAAGTATATATGTGAATTTTACATTTGATACTAAAATCATTTGACTCTTCCCCACTATTTCAAGAACTGATATTTTCTGTAGCAGAGATTCAGTAAAGAAGGTGTGTCAACATCTGGAGAATAAGACATGTAAGCAGTCACAGAATTATTTTTTCTTTATGTTTTAAGCCTTCTTCTGAATTAACTTTTTATTTTTCAGATGTCTTGGGTTCAATACATTATAATACTTTTCTGAGACGACTTCTCAAAATTCATGAGACTTTTTCAGTAAACAAAGCCATTGATGCTGTTTGCCTTTTAATTTTTTGCATTTTTTTGCAATGTTCACAACTTTTAATGTTGTGGTCAATCCCTTAAAAAAATAGGGCTATGCCAATGGAATCTTTAAGAGCTGTTGGTTAACTGCAAGTGAGCGGCACAGTGACATCATAGCTAGTGTTTTTATGTCACAGGACTTGGTTTTCCAGTTTGGTTCTCAGTCATGGTGCTTTACTATAGAGTTTGACCATTTTCTGTGTGCTCATGTGGACTTCTCATGGGTGCTTCAGTTTCATCTCGCATCCTGAAGATGAACTGCTGGTGAACTCATGATCCTCTAAAATGGCAATAAGTGTGCATACCATGTCTGAGTGTGTGTGTGTCTTTGCCCTGTGAAGGGTCGGTGCTCATCCAGGACTGCCTTTTTCTGCTTTCCACCCAATAAACCTTGGGATAGGCTCCAACATTTCCATAACCCTTAATTTGATTAAGTGTTTAATCTGAAAGAAATGAATGAAAGTTTGATACAGTCACAGTTATTCATGGATTATGAAATCAAAAATCCTAAGAACAAGCTTCTTAATGAAATAAAAAGGCGAACTAGAACCTCAAATAAAACTTCTTTGCTCAGTAAAATTTGCTTCAAGCAAGTGGGAGGTGCAAGTCATTTCAACTTTATTTTTAAATCTGAAGAGAATTGTATGTCAGTAAGAGATACAAAACCAGAAAGTTGTAAGGGTTGTCACCAAACTTAGGGAGCCTATAACAAGAAAAATAAAAGCATGGAAATGTAGAAATCAAGAAAGA
Organism: Protopterus annectens; assembly: GCF_019279795.1. Lineage (NCBI taxonomy): Eukaryota > Metazoa > Chordata > Ceratodontiformes > Protopteridae > Protopterus > Protopterus annectens. Next base: position 704,658,943 of record NC_056745.1, on the reverse strand, counting down.
GCACAAATGGAAATACTTATGGAAGACTTAATTATGCCAAGGTTATTGGATAATGAGCCTGAACAATTAAGAGTCAAGACAGAAGGAGATGAGATTAAAAACAGTGATGTATAATCAGTCTCCAGGAACAGATGGTATTCATGTGTTAGGAGGGAAGAAAGTGATAAAGATCTGAAAGGTTTTGTTTAAACATTTTAAAAGGAGCAGAATTGCAACAACATATTGGAAGAAAGTTGTGGTGGCTTTAACACTTAAGGACAGTAAAGACCAATCAAACCCAGCTTCATACAGACCCTTTTCAATTTTAAACTATGCTTATAAAGTTTATGTCTATACTACCTAAAAGAATGGCAAAGGTGTTGCCAACATTGACAGATATGGATCAATGTGTTTTTTTTTTGGAGGGGAGGTAAACATTTGACAACAATAACAGAACAATGATGATCCAGATGGAAGTAGAATGTAAGAAAATACTTGTTTTGTTGATGGGTATAGATGCATAGAAAGCATTCAACAAAGTAAGCAGTGATTTTATAAGTAGGTTAATGGAAGCATTTACATTCTCTGATACATTACAAAGGTTAAGAGGAGGATATACGAAGGTTTGGAGGCAAGAATTAAAGTGTGAAGGTTGCTCTCTTATAAGTTATGTCTGAACAGGGGAAGCAGGCAGTGATATCCTCTTCGTCCATTATTTGCTTTATATTTAGAGCCACTGGCAAAGAAAATAAGGGACTCAGAATGTCAATGAGATAACTGGTGTGATAAACAAGAAAAGATGGCTTTATATGTGCAGATGATATTATTCTGTAAATGATAAATCTAGAAATGGATGCCTCAGTGTTGATAAACATTTTGAGACAGTTTTGAGTCTTTTTGGGATATAAAAGTAATGAAGATGAAAAACAGGTTATAGTTGTAAGTTATATACCCACACATGAATTGGCTCAACAATACTCATTCATGGGGATATGGTAAAATGAAGTATTTAGGAGTATGGATTAAAAAGTCTTCTGTTATGGCAACTAAGGATATGTGGAAAGAGACTAAAGAAAAGATAAGCTCTTGGTTTTGGATATGAATAATAAAGATGCAAGCAGTGAAAATGTTTTCAGCACCTTTCATTTTATATACTAGTCAGGCATATTTTTATAAATGAAAGGAGAAGTTGTGGGCAATAATTAATAAAGAATTGAAGTAATTTATCTGGGAGGGGAAGACAGCAACAGTTAAATGGGATAAGTTGATCCTTCCAATACAGCAAAGTGCTTCAGCAGTATCAAAGGATACTGCAGAGCTATGCAATGAAGGCTCATATACATAACACAAGCAAAAGGTTATTATTCAAAATGGAAAATGGATGATGATGATGCAGCTGGGGTGGATTTGAGAAACAAGGAGAAAGTAGGATTTTGGATGCCAATCCATAAGGAGAATAACAACCATACATAATACTATATTCATAAAGAAACAGGAAGTATTCAAAGTAGTAAAGCGACACGAGAAAGGAGAAAGGAGATTTTACTGATAGAGATGACTGCAAATAGAGCCACACAGAATAGACAAGGGGGAGCTGGAATTTACTAGAGAAAACTGGTAAAGGAACCAAGGTACTGGGAGCAAATAACTAAAGAAGGAAAGATAAAAGAATGGGATAAAGCCAAGACGACATTTGGACTGCAGGCTAGAGATTGACTTTCCTACCAGGGATAGATGTCAGAGTATAGGCAAACAGAAAGGGACAGGGTAATACTAAGTGAACAATCTGCTCTGGTAGAGTTTTTAGTTGACTCTAGAACAGAAGCTGCTCTTAAAATCTAGTAATTAGTACAACATAGAAGATATTGCACAATAGCTATAAGAATCAATCAGGGGTTAAAAAGATTGGTAAGAGAAGCTGGATAAGTAATTTATAAGGAAGCAATGGGAGGACACACACACACACACATATATATATATATATATATATATATATACACACGTATGTGTATGTATATACATATATATATATATATATATATATATATATATATATATATATATATATATATATGTTGTTGTTTTCTTTCAACTTTTCCCGGTTAGGGGTCGCCACAGCGGAACTCCGGTCTGCTAATGATTGGTAGTAGATTTTGACGAACGCCGAGGTGCCAGCTCGACGTTCAACCTTCAACGAATGCATGCCCATTTGCGCATGTCTTTCGAACGCCCACCCAACTGCGGGGAGGACATACAGACTCCACACAGAAGGCACCCCCCGCACTCCAGTCGAGAATCGAATGGGAGAACCTCTTGCTGTGAGACAACAATGCTACTGCTGCACCACCGCATATATATATATATATATATATATATATATATATATATATATATACACACACACACACACATGTATGTGCATGTATATATGTGTATGTATATATACATATATATATATATATATATATATATATATTGTATATATATATATATATATATATATATATATATATATGTATTACACATACATATATATTCTTCCCAAGTATGCAGCAAAGTCCAAAAGATTTAGGATTTTTGTTTAGAAGTGTTTGCATAGGTATTTGTATACCCCAAGCAGACGTCAAAGCATTATTCCTTAGGCAGATGGCAAATGTTGTCAGTGTGATGGGCAAGAAAGAGTTAACTGGGAAAAATATGTTGGGAGTGTAATTACCTGGTAGATTTTAAAAATTCCCTATAGAGTACTCCGTCAGAAATACTGGGTGAGCAAATGTGTGTAACTAAGGAAATGACTCTTTTCGTCTGGGACACTGGATCTGAGTTGCCTAGACATGTTAACGCCTTGTTAAGTTTAATTCTGGTGACTGCTAAAAATAGCAATTAGAAAATGGAAATCAGAGTCTAAGCCTACTGTATTTGAAGTACTGAATATTGTAACAGAGATAAGAAATGGAAGTGGGATCTTTAAAAAAGGCAAGGAGCAAACTGCATAGAAAAGAAATCATGGGAACAACACATACAAATTAATGTTCAAAAGGAGGTTTATGGTAAGGCAGAAATTGAGCAATTTATGTACAGTTGGACTGATGAGAGCAGTAAAAAGGGAACATATAATGTATAACGTATGTATGTAACTGGAAACATGTGAATATAACGTATAATGTATGTATGTAACTGGAAACATGTTAATATAACGTATAATGTATGTATGTAACTGGAAACATGTGAATATAACGTATAATGTGTGTATGTAACTGGAAACATGTTAATATAACGTATAATGTATGTATGTAACTGGAAACATGTTAATATAACGTATAATGTATGTATGTAACTGGAAACATGTTAATATAACGTATAATGTATGTATGTAACTGGAAACATGTGAATATAACGTATAATGTGTGTATGTAACTGGAAACATGTTAATATAACGTATAATGTATGTATGTAACTGGAAACATGTGAATATAATGTATAACGTATGTATGTAACTGGAAACATGTGAATATAATGTATAACGTATGTATGTAACTGGAAACATGTGAATATAACGTATAACGTATGTATGTAACTGGAAACATGTTAATATAACGTATAACGTATGTATGTAACTGGAAACATGTTAATATAACGTATAACGTATGTATGTAACTGGAAACATGTGAATATAACGTTACGATGTATGTAACTGGAAACATGTGAATATAGCATTATAACGATGTATGTAACTGGAAACATGTTAATATAACGTATAACGTATGTATGTAACTGGAAACATGTTAATATAACGTATAACGTATGTATGTAACTGGAAACATGTTAATATAGCTTATATTCTCTTATTTTAATGTATGCCTGCCTAAGTTTAAAGTGATAATTTAATAAAGGTGTTAAAAGTATGAGATACAAAAGGAAGCCACATACACGCACGGATACTGCACTGGGAAATCTACACTATGCTTTGCAGAGAAGGAATGAAGAAGTCACTACTTTTATAACATCAGAATAAAAAACAAGGTAAGATGAAAGCTATGATCTACTGTTAAAATGACTATTTATGAAAATCTGGTATTTAGTAACAAATTTCTATTATGTTTGTTGAATGGATCAGTGTTCTGATATTTGTATGCTAATCAATGTCCTTCTGCTGGGTTAGTAATATGTGCAGAGGTAATGGCCATGCTGGAAGAGATATAATGTAGAATGCATTGAAAACAAAAGTTGTTTGGGCCAGTAAGTTACTATGAAAATCAAGTTGGTGTTGTCTTCGCTTTCTTTTTGAGGATAACTTTCTGGATTAAGTGGAAAGGAGGAAGGCCTATGTTACTAGATCAGAAACATCCTCTCACTCCCTGCTCAAAGGCATATGGCCTTCTTTTTCTAGCTATACATTCAGTCCACAATACTCACAGAACAAACTACTAAGAATAAAATCTGCATATTCATTCTGTTAGCAAATCCCATATATGCCACTGCAATTTGCTATAACATTCAATGTTTTTCAGTACCTTACAGGGCCTCTTTTCTTCTAAGTACTCTAATTTACAATGTCCTAAAGCATGGTCATCTTCCCTCCTGCAAGAGAGAACACTTTACAAGACAACCCTTAGGAACTCAGAAGTGCACTGGACAACAATTACTCTGTGGTACACCTTCCTTTTTACACTGGTGAGAACCTTCTATAGATTAGGAGCTACTACATGGAATCAAATGCCTATTGACATAAAAAAAACTACAGACCATTAAAAGTTTCAAGGATGCAGTCAGAGAGCATCTCAGAATCTACCTGCAAGTACTACTATGACATTGGTTAAGTTAACTTAACACCCCACAGAATATACTTCAAGATAATTTTCTCAGCCTCATAATGTGGCTATACATATGCACGTGTTCATGTATGGTATGTGTATATAGACAGAAACAGAGAGAGAATTCCCTCCAGAAGAGCTCTTTTGAGTGGGTACCTTTAACTCCCAGTGGGTGTGGCTTCAGCCTTTAAAAACTGATGTTATCACCTTACAGTTCTAAGAAATACAATTGTGCTAACAGCTACACCAACTTAGCATTGGCTGCATGGGAAAAAGATCATGTATTAAGTGCTAGCAATAAATATGCTGGCAAAATTGTATGGTATATACGTTTTGTAGATGACGTCTTCCTGTTATGGGATGATACTAGTGAAGAGTTGCAAGAGATGGTGGAGTACTTAAATAGCACCACTGAATTTTTAAGATTCACTAGTCAACATTCCAGGGACTCTATTGAGTTCCTAGATGTTTTGGTTAAGAAGACAGCGTTAGATGAACTTACAACAGGGATGTATAGAAAATCTACATGGAGAAATAGTATCTTACATAAGACTAGTATGCATCTAACATTTGTACATAAAAATGTAATGAAAGGACCATATATGAGAATAAGCCGCTTACATAATACAGATGAAGGCTTTGTGAAGACAATGACTATATTAGAGAAAGACTTCTTAAACAGAGGTTATAGTAAGAAAGACATAAATGAAAGCTCTAAATATACCATTGAAAATAGGGATGGGAGATGTAAACTGCTCTTCTCAAATACTATAGAAGATGTTAAAAGCAAGGAATGTCATGATTTTAAAGTTAGATTCCCTATAACTTATTCAAGTGACATCAGAAGGTTCTGTAATATTTTTGAGAAGAATTGGAATGTTTTATTGTCGGATCCTGACTTGAAAGAATTGTTAGAAGATAGACCCAACTTTTCTTTTAGAAATAAGAGGTCCTTAAAAAGGCAACTCTGTTATAAATCCAGAAACAATGAAAGAATGATCCTATCTGATAGACAGAGGACTTTCCCTTGCAGAAATTGTACAGCATGTGACTATTTATATAATAAATCTATATATAAACATCCTACACTAGGATTTATAATTTATATAGATTTTTATGCTGACTGCAGAACACAAAATTTGGTTCATTTCAGTTTCTACACTGTCTGTCATGCCTTTTATATAGGCAAAACCAATAGGTGTCTAAAGGAACGTATCCTTGAACACCTTAGAGATATAAGAAATAAAAAAGACACAAGTGCTTTAGCAAAACATGTTGAAGAAGAAGATATGAAGCATATTTTTAATTTCATGGTTTTAGAAATAATAAATAAAAGTAAGAGGGGAGGTGATATAAGGAATAAGGTAGAGGAAGCAGAACAAAGATGGATTTGATTACTTCAGGCAGATAGGTCTCCTGGATTGAACAATGCTGTTTCCTTAAAACCTTTTTTAAAATCCAGACCACTAAAACATTAAGTAATATAGATCATTACATAAAATGTGTCTGTTATATGTATACTTTATTTCATCTTATGCAGAATATAAGGCAAATTAATGTATTGATGTATGCAATTTTAATTAGTCTATGTCATAGTTCTATATGTGTTTTCATTGGTTGAACCATATTTTAAATACCAATGTTTTAACTGTTTTTATGAGTCTGAAGAAGCGATCAGCTGACTTAGATCCTGCAAGCGCTTACTCTTGTTTAATAAAGTGGTGTGAAACTGCAAGTGAACTGTTTCCTACCTTGACTACTACATCTCAGTTACAACTTTTGGTTTTATAAAGGGCACTACTGTGAAGCTGCAAGTGATTTATTTCCTGGCGTGGATTATTCCATTTTTATCTTCAGCTGTGGTCTAACCATTGGTCTTTTCATTTTTTTTTTAAATACAGTTGTGTTTGCCATCATACATGCTTCACGATAAAATATTCTGATTTCTTGTGTGTAGCATGGTTTTGGAATTATTATGCAAATATGAACAGGCAATATTTGATGTCTAGAGGAGTAGTAGGAGGTAATTGCAGAAACGCCTGTAGACGTTACTCGGCTGTAATGAGTTAGCACATCTTGGCTTGCATTTTTTCCCCTGTACTTCTTCCAGTGTATTCTTACAGAAGTTTCCTAAACTTATCTTGTCTGCATTAAATGTATTATTATGTAGTGAATTTTGCCATTTTTCTCATGTTGTATATGATACTGTTGATTATTAAGATCCCAATGCATTTTTGTCCTTTGAGATCAGGTCATGGCTGAGAAGGTTCAGTAAACCATTTCACTCACCCTCTGTAGAAATAGAAATTAATAAATAACTAAATAACTAAATAAATAAGCCTCTGTCATGCAAACTGCATCACAAAGCATTAGTGAAAGTACAGTTGCGGAAGTTAGACTTATCTGTAACAGTAGATGTTCAAAAATTCCTCACTTCCTCAGTGGCATTTTGGGTTATCTGCCAAGGTAACCCAATACTGGCCAGTTTTAAAAAGCACCCCCCCCCCGTGACTGTTGACTGGCTGAGCATATCCTTAGAGGGAAGCCTTCAGCTTTCAATGAGAGATAGTGTTCAGGCTTTTTTGCTTCCATAAAGGAGAATCATCTAGCAAGAGTAAATTCACAGCCAATCACAATACCATATAAAAACAAGTCCAATAAAAAAGAGATTCAAAGAGATTGAAACCCACCCCAACTATGCACAATCTGAGGGTGGTGGGTGGGTCTTGCCACTGAGATAGTGAGGAATTCAAACATTTACTTCACCTACAGGTAAATAAGGCCTTATGTAACTGTATTAGGTTCATCGGTCCAACTGCCTCAGTGGCATTTTGGGTAGATTCCTAAAGCTCTCCCTACCTGGGAGATGAAAAATAAGGATCCAGAAGACCATGGAGAATGGTCCTAGGAAAACCTGCTCTAGATACTGAAAAGGAATCCAGTCTGTAGTGCTTAGTAAAGTTATGAACATAGGACAAGGTTACTGCCTCTGCTGGTTCTAGAGTCAACCCCTTCCCAATATGCCATCAAAAAGGTTTATGCCCTAGTCAAACTAGCCTTAACTTTGCCAGGAAGAGATTTACCATGATGGGAGTAACAGAAAACAAAAGCAGATGACAACCATCATGTGACAGTTTGCTTAGAGATATTATGACCTTTCTTAGCCTCCAAATCGCAGACAAACAGTTGTTCAGCATTCCTAAATACTCCTTTGTTTTTTGTATCAAGATACAACACTTGAAGATTGCTGGCTTGATTCACGTTAAATTCAGAAACAAATTTAGGCAGTAATGATAGCTTAGTGCGTAATACACTCCATCCATCCCATCCTCAATCCCATTTCCCATTTTGCACATGGGGTCGGGGTGTCACTTAAATAGTGAGCCAAGGTTTACACCAATGGGTGGCTAGCCCTACTATGGTAGTTTTCACACCCCTGTTCTTATGAAAAATCAGTTAGGGTTAGCCCACCATGGGAGCTTGCAGCTCTGAGACTAACCTAACAGATGTCAGAGCAGTTAGTAAGATGGTCTTTCAAGTAATGAACCATAAATCAACCTGGGGGGCAGGTTCAAAAGGAGGTAAGGTCAATTTTGCAAGAACAAAGTTAAGATCCAATGGAGGAGGAAAGAATTTGCTTTCAATTGGGTCTCATGTACGACACTCCTTTCATAAACTGACCCAAATAGAGACAAAAGATGTGCAGATAAGCTGAGATGGCCACAAGATATACTTTAATAAAAGTATAAGACAAACTATCTCTACTTAGCTGACACAAATATTTCTGTTTTAGGGATTTTCTGCTTGCAGGTTTTCTTGCCTTCTTAAATGCTTGTTACACATCCTCATGAAACAACAAATGCCTAAAAGGTATCAAACCAGAATCATTCCAGCTGTCAGTTGCAATTACAGGTTCATAGAATCATAGGTGTTTACTAAGCTAATGACCACAAGGGCCTTTTTAAGCCTAGCCCTGAATCCCAAATCTCCGACAAGTTTTTTTACCCTTGATAAGTGTAAGAAGGGGCCTGGGAGGTGAAACATTTGCAGACAGGGTCCTGGGAGATGAACTATTTACAGGCTGCCTGTGTCCATTAGAGACACAGATGCCAAACCAGGGATGAATTTCCTGTTCCTTGTCCAATTTTCAAAGTTACACTTGAATTGGGTTAGGGAGGGACTCTACTTGACATGGATGGGAAGCCTGTTCCAGAGAAGTGGTAGTCTCTGGGAGTAAATACCCATCTCTCCAGCATGTCCTATTTATACATAATCAAGGTTTAAGTCTTTAGAATGGGTAATTCTGGTGCTGTTTGTTTTGCAGATACGCAGGAGGTGCATCAGAGTTGGTCTGACAATGTCTTGCATGCCAGGCATAGATCTCCCCTCATTAGCCTGTAGGAGACGGAATACAAGGATAGGGCCTTGAGGTGGTCTGCAGAGGATATGTTACTTATGCCCTGTATTTTTATTTTTATTTTTTATTTTACATTTGTTGACCAGGCTAGTCTGGCTGGATACATGTCCATTTTCAGCAGAGGCCCGAGGAGAAAAGCTCCACTATATACTAGTAAATCATAAAAGAACATGAAAACAGCACAGTAAGATAACAAATTATAGGCATGTAAAGAACTATTAACATAGTAACAGAACAGAAGCAAATTCAACAAAATCTAAAATACAGTGAGGATTCCTAATCCCATATTCTTTACAAGGCAAGAATATTAAAGTTGAAGGGAGAGAGAGAATAGTGACGCGTCCAAGAGTCTATATAATATGTACAGTATTAACAATAATGATAAACATTTAGTACCAGGGCACTAGTTATAAAGAAACAGTTAGCACATCAGGGAGCAGGATAAGGTTTAAATAAATGGAGAGATGACTGGTTGCAGTAATATATCAAGTAGAACGAAAAAAGGGATGTTGTAGGAAAGTAAAATGCAAGTGAAATTCCAGGTGAGCTACAGAGGAGGGAGAGTACTAGTGATAGAGACAAGTAGAAGAGTAAAGGAGAGAACTGTTAAGAGAGTTGGATGCTGAGGTCAGTCAGGATTAGAGCAAGGGCATAGCCAGTCAGATTTGAAATAGTTCTTTAGTTGTTTCTTGAAAAGTTGTGGAGAGCCTAGAGTGGTCAGTTCTGTGGGAAGTTTATTCCAGTATGAGCCAACACTATTTGTAAACAAGGAGTCACCAGCTTTACTGTGTGATTTGAAAGTGGCAACAAGTAGTTTGTTAGCTGAGCGGAGGGAAGTAAGATTCCTGTAAGGGGCAATAAGGTTATTAAGTATGGGAGTATTAGTAGGGTAATGGAGAATTTTATAGGTGATAACTAGTTGATGTAGGAGAATAAGATTTTGGAGTTCGAGCCAGTCAAGCTTTTTGGGATTAACACAATGATGGGTTCGAAATGGGGAACCTGTGGCAAACCTGGCAATGCTATGGTAGGCTGTGGCAAGTTTCTGAAGGTTAGATTTTGAAAGGTTTATAAGAGAAGGAGAAGCATACAATAATGTAGAGATGAGATGAGTTTGGGCTAGAGACACCCTGGTGGTAGGTGTAAGAAAGGGCTTAAGTCTATAGAGGGCACCTATCTTTTTATTAACTGTTTTAATGGTTAGGGTCAATGTGGCAATCAAAGTTTAGTTGATTATCTATTGTAAAGCCTAGAAGTTTAGTGGAACAATCAGGTGTAATGATAGTGCCATTGTTAGACACAATAGAAAAGGAGAAAGGGGCAGACTTAAGGGTTGGGGAGAAGAGTAATAATTTGTTTTTTGGGGATTCAGGCGGAGACAGATATGTTGGAACCATTTTTCTGCTGCTGTAAAGACTTTTTGGGTGGTAGAATGAAGTTCAGCTGGAGAAACAGCAGAACAGATGAGAGTTGAATCATCTGCATACTGAATACATGTGGATGTTGGGAGAGAAGTAGACAGGTTATTTATAAATATTAGACAGGTTATTTATAAATATGGAGAAGAGAAGGGGACCTAAGATGGAACCTTGAGGGACACAGATAGTGACTGGGAGCTGAGAGGATAGATGGCTGTCCCAAAGGACTGCTTGTTTTCTATCTTTTAAATAAGAGTAAAACCAGTGCAATGCTGAAGAGTCAAGTGAGAGAGATTTCAGAGTGTCTAGCAAAAGTTGGTGGTTCACCATATCAAAGGCTTTAGAGAGATCAAGAAATAAAGCAGAGGAAAATTGGTTGTTATTGCAATTTATGTTGATAGTATCTGTGAAGGAAAGAAGTGCAGTGGAAGTGCTATGGAAAGGTCTAAAACCATGTTGGGAATCTGCAAGTAGGCTATTATGTAAAAGATGGTATAAGAGTTGTTGGTGTATACAACGTTCCATAATTTTAGATAGAGGTGATAGTAAGGCTATAGGATAGAAATTAGAAAGTTCATTAGTGTTACCTCCTTTATGCAGGGGAATGATATGGGAGACCTTCCAGAGGGAAGGAATAGTTGATTCGGTTATAGTTCTGTTAATTAAGATAGAGACTGGGTATGCTAGTTCTGCTGCTGCTAGCTTCATATATTCAGCTGGTAGTTGGTCAGCTGAAGGGGTGCATGGTTTAAGTTTTGAGAGTAACTTACGTATATGGGTTGTGGAGACTGTACTAAATTTTAGAGTGGGGGTGTTATTTTGAGGAGAGGTATTCTGAACGGAGGTGGGGGGAGTCATGGTCTTTGCTAGAGAGGTGACTGTTTCCGAGAAGAAGTTATTGAACGTATTGGCTATTGTATTGGGAGGGGTCTGAGCTAAGTTAGCTGGAGTAGGTGTTTTGGTATTCCCTGGATGGAGCAGTTTATTAATTCCTGACCAGAATTTGTTGGGGTTATGGTTTTGATTTTGTTGATATTGAAGGTAATAATCTTTTTTATCAAGATGGGTGAGTTTTTTTGTAGTATTTCTGAGGTGTTTGAAGTTTTGATGGTCAGTTGGGTTTTTAGTAGATCTCCATTTTTCCCATAGTTTACTCCTTAATAGCATTGTTTGCTTGGTTTCTTTAGAAAGCCAAGGGGCAGCTTTGGATCTTGTTCTAATTAAGCGAGAGGGGGCGTTATGCTCAAGAATTTGGAGGAACGTGTTATTAAAATGGGTAACTGCTTCATCAAGTGGGAGGTGTTTTAGAGCTGACCAGTTACATGCATTAAGTTCATTAAGGAAAGTTGGAAGGTTAAAGTTTTTTTTTTGTTATGTATAGTACGATAGATAGACTGCTTGAGATTGTTATTTTTTTGTTTAGTTATGTAGGTAAGAAGATGGTCGCTGATATTGTCTGGGAGTATTCCTGTTTTATATGAGAGGAGATTATTGTTGACCAATATCCAGTCCAAGATGGCGTGTTTACTGGTAGATTTGTGAATCCTAGTAGGGGAATTTATGGTTTGTTGAAAACTAGAGAGGTTGAGGTGATGGGTGGGTTTCGGGGATATGCAGGAGTTGCAATCGATATTAAAGTCTCCTAAGATAATAGTTTCCTGTGGGAAGTTACAGGCGAGCCAGCTAAGAATGTTTTCAAGTGTATTTAAGTTGTTGCCAGGAGGGATATAGGAACATATTATATATATGGCTTTGCTTTTATTTACTTGGAGTTTGCTACAGAGTATTTCAGCACTGGCAGGGGAGGGAGGCCGGGAGTCAACTGAGGTCACTTGCAGTTCAGATTTATAAAGTAAGGCAACTCCCCCACCCTTTTTGTTTAGATGATCCTGCCTTAAAATGTTATAGCCAGGAGGAATAATTTAATTGTCTTTGGTACCTGGTTTAAGCCAGGTCTCAGTAAGACAGAGGATATCAAATGAGTAGAGGTCAATTAAAGCATGGAGTTGTGTAATTTTATTGTTGATGCTATGAATATTTAGGTGTGCTATTGAAACGGAGTTAGAAGAGAAAGGTGAGCTCAAGTTGTTAGTAGTTTGGTTTGAGAAGGTGTGGAGGAGGGAATCGTGTGGGCCAGGGTTGGGGTGAATGTCCCCATGTGAGAGTAAGAGTCTTTGAGGGAATGGAATTATTTTTGAATTTTTAGAGGGTATTAGGTAGAACTTTCTAGTAGTGTGATACTTGTTATGGAGTATCCTGTGATAGTGAGGGGGTAGGTAAGGGTAAGATGCCAGGAGGTTAATATAGGTTTGTTCAGCTAGAGGAAGGACAGAGCTTGTGTGTTTAGCTAAACTAGGAGATCTGCTAAGAGTGTGGTGTTTGTAGGAAGTAAGTGTATAGTATAAAAGTAGAATGTTAAGGAGTAGGAGTAAATAAAGTTGTTTAAAAGTCAGGGGCATATTTATTTTGGAGAGCATAGCAAGGTTGGAAATTAGTAGTACTAGGATGGTATGGAATGGGGTGTGGTAGTAAGATGAGAGTGGAGAGTTTGTAAGTGCAAATGAGGCAGGAAATGTGATAGGATGTGAGTAGGTTGGGAGTGTGGCTGAGCAAGCATAAGGTTAAGGCTACTGGGGGTGGGTGGGAATTGGGGGTAGGGTAGAGGAGCGGAGTGAGCCCGCAGGGCGAACGGAGCGGGAAGAGCCAGAGAGGGGACCAAGGTGCAGAAAACAATCAGTGAGAAGTGAAAGAGGCACAGTGTTCAGTGCAGGTAATAGTGGACTGTAAGATAAAGTAAAGGGAGGAATATAGGTAGATTGGGAGAGATAAAATAATAGTTTGGAAGCTAGGTGAGGTATTAAAGATGGATGTAGTACAGAAATAGAAAGGGGTTAAGACTAGAAAGATAGCAGGAAAAACAAAAAAAGCTCTAGTGTAAGGATTAGGGAGTGTATAGTTATCTAGTGAATGGGGTGCCACCTAGTGGCCATAGTCTGAAATGACGAGAGACAGAGCAAGCAAAGATTTCACTACTGGGATATGGTGATCTAGAGGTGAGTGTTATCCTAAGGACAAAGATATAGAAAAAGGGTGAGAGAGGGACACTTAACTGCTACCGGAGGGGGGGGGGTGGTAGGCTGCTGGTTAACTTGGGAGGGAAGTCAAATAACCTGGAGTATTCCAAGTTAAAAAATACATTAGCAGGACATACTTTCAAACAAGGACTATTCAGGCTAGTAAGTCTTAGTGGGAAGGATGAACAAATCCTCTTCAGAACTCTGTTCCTTAACTTGGATTCCACGGGGCTTCTAAGAATGGAAAAGGCAGGAACTCAGGTTCGCAGGGCTGGTAAAATATGAGTAAGAGAGAGAAGATAATTAGGTAAATACAACAGTCAAAGGGTTTAGATAAGAGACAACCAAACATAGTACCTTACATCCTAAGTCTAGAGTTAGAGCAGAAAGACTGATCCCTTACCATAGTGTAAAATAAGCATGCCAGAGAAGGGTTACTACAGAGCAGAACATACAAACAGGGTACAGTTTGCAAAATGTCTGTTTAGGTACAAAATAACTTTAGCCTTAGCAATTATCATACTAGCAGTAGAACATACAATCAGTAGAACATACAATCAGGGTACAGGTTCATAGATTAGTACTAGGCTAACTGCCCTTGTGAGCCATTTTTAAGCCTAGCTAATTATCCCCTGTGAGACTTGAACCCTGCACCTTGTGTTTGTAAGGCAAACACCTTAACCATTAGGTCACCCTCCCAACCCAGTTTTTTGCAAAATGTCTGTTTAGGTACCAAAATAAATTTAGCCTTAGCTAACATCAAATATCTGGCCACAAACACCTAAACTAAGAAATTAGGAGCTATAAGGGAGCTAGAAATATTAGCGGTATTATCCACTAGACATGAATGTAAAAGTATTGTTATTAAATCAGCTTACACTTGTTAGCATAGCAAGTATTATATATTAAATATCACTTCCAGCCTTAGAATATAGACACTGTGTAGTTGGGAACCACGTGGACGCTAGAATAAGCGGCGAAACATACACAGCCCGATATAGAAGTTGCTTACAAGGGTGTTTCGTAGAGAAAGCACGTGTACGCTAGAATAAGTGTTGCGATACACATCACCCGCTATAGAAGCTGCTTGGATGGGAGTTATATCAAAGCCGTGTGCTCACTGTATTTGTCTACAAAACAACATGTCTCAAATAAGTCACTAACAGTGAAGCAATTTACCAGCTATAATGTTTCTGATTGAAAAACCACCAACAGAACTCATAAGCAGAGCCAGGTATAAAGTAGTAGAGGTTTACCGGCTCAGTACTCACTGCAGTTGCCTACAATACAACATGTCTCAAATAAGCTACCAACAGAGAGCAAATATTACCAGCTATAATGTTTCCAAATGAAAAACTACCAACAGAACGCCTAAGCAGAGCCAGATATAAAGTAGTAGAGGTTTACCGGCTCGGTACTCACTGTAGTTGCCTACAAAACAACATGTCTCAAATAAGCCACCAACAGAGAACAAGTTTACCAGCTATATTGTTTCCGATTGAAAAACTGCTAATAGAACGCCTAAGCAGAGCCAGATATAAAGTAGTAGAGGTTTACCGGCTTAGTTATTACCCGGTTAAAACGCACTCCACGTGGGTCCCAGTGACGCAGTTGTCTTACTAAAGGTAGACTAGAATCAGATACTAGAGTTACAGGTTCAGTAAATGTGCGACCAACAAACAATGCGAGGTACATTTAATTTACCAGAAAAAATAAAATGAGTGTTGCATTTAATTAAACAACATAAAGAATACCAACATAAGAATGCAGCTATGTACTCACATGCGGATATTCACTTTGAGCCCGAGACACACAGCAGCCTAAGGGGAGAGTAATAGGGAAGGAGCCGCTTAGAGGGGGGTATATTTGTAATATGAGACCAGAAATGGATCCAATGGGGAGGGGAGAGAAGGGAAGGGGTGGCCCAGGGTTAATAGAGAGCAGAAGGGGATAACAGTGATCGCGAGTTCTTGAACTAAGAAGCTCACAGGGCCCAGGAAAAAAAGGGGTATAATAGTTATGGGTTCTAAGAAGAGACTACAGGTAGTATAGGTTAGAAAGGAGAGAAGTACAGGGGTAATCTAGGCATAGTATGGAAGAGATGACGTCGACTTAGGATAGAGTAGGAGTAATCTAAAGGTAGTGTAGAGGACTAAGCTAGAGCAGTATAGGCAGAAGGGAAGAGAGGTCTTAGAGTTAGAGGGAAGAGAGGAAGAGTAAAAGAGACTAAGGTAGTGCAGTATAGGCAGAGGTGCAGCTATAATAAATCAAGAAATTGTAGGGAAGAGCCAGAGAGGGGACCAAGGCACAGAAAACAATCAGTGAGAAGTGAAAGAGGCACAGTGTTCAGTGCAGGTAATAGTGGACTGTAAGATAAAGTAAAGGGAGGAATATAGGTAGATTGGGAGACATAAAATAATAGTTTGGAAGCTAGGTGATGTATTAAAGATGGATGTAGTACAGAAACAGAAAGGGGTTAAGACTAGAAAGATAGCAGGAAAAACAAAAAAACTCTAGTGTAAGGATTAGGGAGTATATAGTTATCTAGTGAATGGGGTGCCACCTAGTGGCCATAGTGTGAAATGACGAGAGACAGAGCAAGCAATGAGTTCACTACTGGGATATGGTGATCTAGAGGTGAGTGTTATCCTAAGGACAAAGATATCGAAAGAGGGTGAGAGAGGGACACTTAACTGCTACCGGGGGGGGGGGGGGTTGGTAGGCTGCTGGTTAACTTGGGAGGGAAGTCAAATAACCTGGAGTATTCTAAGTTAAAAATACATTAGCAGGACATACTTTCAAACAAGGACTATTCAGGGTAGTAAGTCTTAGTGGGAAGGATGAACAAATCCTCTTCAGGACTCTGTTCCTTAACTTGGATTCCACGGGGCTTCTAAGAATGGAAAAGGCAGGAACTCAGGTTCGCAGGGTTTCAAACAAGGACTATTCAGGGTAGTTAGTCTTAGTGGGAAGGATGAACAAATCCTCTTCAGGACTCTGTTTCTTAACTTGGATTCCACGGGGCTTCTAAGAATGGAAAAGGCAAGAACTCAGGTTCGCAGGGATGCGGATATTCACTTCGAGTCCGAGACACATAGCAGCCTAAGGGGAGAGTAATAATGAGGCACCTATGTGGACATTCCAATTGTTGGACATGCCTGGTTAGGTACATGCCAAAGGGGGCATTGTACTCAATTACAGGCCTGATGAATGCTGATTACAGTGGAACAATGACTTCCCTTGGACCTAGACACGGTACCTTTGTTTATAAGTTGCACAACATAGAATTATTTCCTCACTAGCGCAGACACATGATGGTCAAAACCTATATCACTGTTTATGAGTGTACCCAAGACCCTGACTATTGGATCAACTCTTAGTGGTATATTGTCAAGATGATAGCTACCAGGGGTGGATGACTTCCCAAAGGACACTATTACACATTTCTTGGCATTTACTTTTAGTCCTTGGCTCTGACATCAGTTGTTTGCCTGTGTCAGCCCTTCCTGGAGAACATCTGTGTCGGTGAACAATTCAATGACAGCTCTTAATTTGCAATCACTAGTAAATGTAGTCAGCCAGAGGCCACAGACATTGTCCTTGACTTCAAAGACATAAATGCCAAAAAGTTACAGTCTCAGGACCGATCTTTGAGGGACTCTACTTCTGACTGGCCTCTTTCTTGAGGTGGACTCCCCAATTCTAACTTCCTGGGTCCTGTCTGTGAGACAGCTGGCTATCCATTGGGTGACATAAGGGCTTGTACCTAACCACTTAAGTTTTTCAACAATACCTGTGTGGGGAATTGTGTTAAAAGCCTTGGTCAGGTCAAGGTAGGCAGTGCGAACCATTTTGCTCTTATACATTGCTTTGTTAACCTTCTTAAAGAAGTCCACCAGGTTGAGTAGGCATGACCTGCCCTTGATGAAACCAAACTGGGTTGGGTCCAGTGTCTGTAGGTTTCCTATGTCATTAGGGTTAACTTCCTTGATAATTCTTTCTATGGCATTACACATGAGACTAGTGAGACTTATGGGTCTGTAGTTTCCTGGTTCTATAGATAATTGCTCTAAGTTGGGATGTACCATTTTTTGATGCTGTGTGAGAAGAATCAGCTTTGGCTTGGCCAAAAGGGGATTACCACAATCATCTTTGGTAATTCTTTCTAAAACATTAAAAGCACCTTGAGAATCATTGGAAAAAGTGCAAATGCACACAATAACATTCCCAACCATGGGAACGAAAGAGCATCTGTCTTCCAAGCATAGGTGCAAGGATGTCTTGAATAGAATTTTTTTCAGTTTTCTGTTCTGAAAGGAGGTGAACTGATCTACTTGAAGTGGTCCCCAAATAAGGATCAAGTCCAGGAAGACCTCTAAACTTGTGAGGTTCTGTCCAGGATCTGCTTAGTCACTCTGTCACTGGTGTTTTCCTCTAACAAAACATATGATGCCTGAAGAATCAGATAAATATGTAGAGCCACCTCCCAGGCCATCACTGCTAACCAGTAAAAAGGTATGATCTTGCATCTCCTTGCTTGTTTAGATACCACATCTTGGTAGTGTTGTCTGTAACTTCTAAAAGAGGACCTGGACTCCATAAGTGGTGAAGAACTTTTAAGGCATAAATCACTGCCAAAATCTGTTTTAAATGTATCTGCTTTGCATTTTCTGAGGACCCCACAACTCTTACACATATGAACTCCCATGGACACTTTTCCCCACACAAAAATCTGAACTGTCCATGTTAACAGACTGGACTGGGGTTTGACACAGAAGAGAGTCCTGGATTCAGAGATAGCTGATCCCTCCACCACTGTAGTTTCTGTTACATAAATCCCAGTGTCAGTACCTGGAAATCCAAGGGATGATGGGTGCTGGATTCAAAAAGTCTTCAAGTACCACTGAATTTTTCTCATGACTAGTCTGGCTAGTGTTATAAGGATCACTGATGCCATGAGACCTAGAATTTTGAGGAACTCTCCTGCTGAGGCCAAATCTAGAAGAGAGAAAATCCAAGAAAATGCCCTGATAAGTCAGAACTTTGTCATGCAGCAGGAAGGTCATCCATTTAAATGTGTCTATCCCACACTCCATGAAAACAATTTGTTTATGAGGAAGAATTTTAGAAGGTTCAGTTCGAAGCCCACATGGGAAAGGAGGAAAGCGACCTTGTCAAAGGACTCTAAGTACATGGATAGAAAATCTGCACATGTCAGCAAGTCATCTAAATAAGGAAAAATCTGGATACTTAGGGTACTGCAGTAAGC
Source organism: Protopterus annectens (assembly GCF_019279795.1). Taxonomy (NCBI): domain Eukaryota; kingdom Metazoa; phylum Chordata; order Ceratodontiformes; family Protopteridae; genus Protopterus; species Protopterus annectens. Next base: position 704,639,972 of record NC_056745.1, on the reverse strand, counting down.
AACCAGTGGGGCATGATACTTTGTAAACATTTGATGTACAGTAGGTACCCAAAGGGTAATGTAGAAAAATAAAATAAGCCCGATACAGCAAATCTCAAAAAGGTCCTGAAATTAGGATCAATAGGAATATAAGAGTCTGTGAGATCTAAAAATCACCATGAAACAGGGGTCTGGAAGCAATGCAGGGACCAACTGTAAGGCAAGCATTTTGAATTTCGGAACTTTTACAAAGATGTTTAGGAAGGACAAGTGCCCACCTCCTTTTTTGGTACCAAAAAGATTCTGGAGTAATAAATATCCTTTGTCTTTGTGTATCACAGGCATTGATATTACAATCCCTGCTTCTACCATATGATGGAGCACTGGAGGAAACAGCTCTGTCTAGTCTGGTGGGTGTGGGTGAATTCCCCTGAATGTAGGAGGATTTTATATCAGCTACTTAGTATATCCTCTCTGAATTATTCTCACAACCCATTTGTCTAAGACTATTTTCAGCCAGGCTGTAGGGTTGAGAACGAGCCTGGGAGAAGGATGAAGAGACAGAAGTGCGGGGGGGGTGAATGGGGGTGCACTGTGACTTGGCATAGTAATTCCTCTCCGGGGGGGGGGTGAACATTTTTCAGAAAGGAAACTCTCTTATTTGGTTTCAAAGAATTCTCCTAATAACATTTCCTTTTGGTTCCAGGAAAAAACAGGAGCTGCTGAGTTGAGTGACAGCGCAAAGTAAATGTGCTAAGTAAACACAAAAAAAACCTCTGAACTGCCATGACTTCAGATAGCAAAATTCTTTTTAATAAAATACAGTTTCAGTAAAAGGTGAGGGCTTTCACAGTTTAAACGACCGCTACATCAGACCAATAAAAACATAACTACCAGATGTAATTTAAACAATAGAAGATCCAATCAATGTACAGATTAGAAGCATATGATATGAATTAAGAAAAATTCATTCATTACTACTAAACCAGTCATATGGCTAACACATCACCAATCAGATCTCTCCTATATACCAAGCCTTTCATTTCACCTACTTCTGTTTGCTAGTCACTTAACCAACATACTGCCAAAGGGGTAGCTCGTATGTGCCAAGCCCCTACTTCATTGTCGTAGTGGGAGTGATTTCAAAACAGGTTTAAGCGGTATCCTGTCACTCAATCCTCGTTCAGCAATCACTTTAAGTAATAATATCCATCTCTGTTCGGTACATTCAGTTTTGTTCTTTAAATCCCCTTCTCTATCACTTCTATGAATTATTTCTAGTACAAAAAACTTAAAAGTATGTTGAGTGTAACAAAAGGAAATAGTGCCAGCCCAGCTATCTGGAATTTTGTAAATAATATGTCATTTGTGAATACCAACATGATTCATATGCTTGTGTTACAAACACATTAGAAATGTATGTCATATTGTATAGACGTGTGTTGAAGAGATATTTTTATACACTATTTTAACTGTTTAGGTTTATGTAGTTTAACAGGGGAGACTAAAACACTGGAGATTAACTTGAAAAACTTCAGAGGAATGGTTGATGTTGAGTTACTTTATGGCTGGGCCATAAACAAAAGAGATGGTATCTCTCAGTTTTACTACAGTAACAGACACAATGTCTAGAACTAGAAGTTTTCTGTATTGTCTTTAAATGTGGAGAAATGTAAATTACTCATGACTTCCACCATTTGCCAAAAATATCTAAGAAGGGCCCTTGTTTACGTGTTTTCACAGGAAGATTCTAAATGCCAACAGCTGCATCAGTGTTGGTTTTCACCTGGGATAGTCAGATGGCAAGAAGTGATGTCGTGCTGTAAGCTATCCCATTAGTAATATTTGGAATATTAATTTAAGAACTCTCAGAGAGGGACTGTGCATTTTGTATTTTGTCCCTGACCTGACAGCATCAGCTGGGAAAACCCACTCACCGCATCTGACTTGCCTGGCTCTGCAACTAAGTTAACTAGGTACAGTAATTTCTCTAGATACAGTTAGGAATATAGTGAAGTACAGCTTAGATGTTTTCTGTATTCGAGACTGTCTTGCAATGTTGTTTTAAATATTTCCTGTGACTTTGAACTCTAAAGTTACTGTGATGATTTAACAAGTATTTTCTTGTTATTTTATTTTTATTATTAGATATATTTAAACCTTTCAACTGTGGCTGGTCTGTCTACAGACATTTAAGCTCTTAGAATATTTGCATATCTATTTGGTGACACTGTACAGGCCACTCCTAATAGCCTTGCTCTTGGTCAAACTACCATCTGGATTAACAGTAACATTACAGAGTAAGACTGGACACCTTTTGTTAAGGGCCTTAAAGTAGCCAATAAGTAGTGGCTGGTGTCAGTCAAAACTACCTTATAGTCTGGGCAGAATGGGGCATAGCTAGTAAACCTGTGCCAGCCTTTTCCAGGTGTGTGTGTGTGTGTGTGTGTGTGTGTGTGTGTGTGTGTGTGTGTGTGTGTGTGTGTGTGTGTGTGTGTGTGTGTGTGTGTGTGTGTGTGTGTGTGTGTGTGTGTGTGTGTGTTTGTATACAAATCAAATCTCAAGGAGTGCGTATGTCAGCTACTTGGGCAGGGACACGAAGCACTGGTTGTACAGAGTGGGTGCCACAGGTCTTGGCTTGGCCACTCAGCTGAGATCTCAATTCTATAGCTGTGCCAGTGGAGACTTTTACTGCGGCTCTAGAGTAAAAGGGAAAAAACAGCCACAGACTGACTGTGGTCTCTGTGTGTGCTTAAGGGAAACTGCACTTTACTGTGTGTACTTGTCATTCTCCCAATGTGTACGTCCTCCACTGTTGTCCATGGTGCGGATTGAGGCTACTTGATTACTGTTGCCAGTGGTGGGGCATCGCAATGAGTACCACAATCAATCACATGCTTTGCCAGGGCATTTGTATCTCTACCTTTTAAAATATCATTATGGTGTTTTAGCATTCGGTCTTTAAAAGTCTGACTGTTTTTTCCAGTATAACCTAGTACACATGAAGGCGGAACTCTATCCATTTATCTATTTGGATGTTAGGCATCACATACTAAACACCCCGCATAGTAAACTATACTTCTTTTTCTACAGTTAGCAAAAAAAATCAAAAACAATTTCAAAACCACATGTTTTAATGTTTGTATGATGTACAAGTTAAAATATGGCTACAAGCAGAACAAGAATTACACTTAAACGTCCTCTTACATTGTGTATACATATGAGTGTCCTTTCTCATATTCCTGTAGCAAAGTTGCCATTTTAAAGACAATTTGTTCCTTTTGGTTCCCCGACTTTGGTTTGGTTGTGATTTTTGTTTGTTCTGCTCCCTAAAGGAAGACTCTGTTTGGGGAGAACTTGAGTGCATGGAACATTCTAAATACCCCATGCATTAATTTGTCTCTATCACCCCACTGTTTGAGAATCTGTGTAACAGATGGCCCAAACACCAATTCAGAACTTAAAGGTGCATTCAAAATTTCATCTTTTAAATCAGAGAAGTTCTGATTATGTAATCAAGCATAAGATCTTAATACAAGAGAAGAATCAGCATTTCTCAAAAATGCATCTGCACACCTCTCAAAGTGTGTTTCAAAACCTGAATAAACAATTTCATCCACATAAGACTTTTGCTCTACATCTAAGGATGTAGCAAAACCATCCAAACTGTATGCATTGTAAAATAAATTTTCAAATATAGTCTTGATAATTTAACAATCTAAAGGGTAGATTACTAGGAAGAGACATCTTTGCGCTTTGAAGATCTAACCAAAGCTAATGGATTCTTATTTGAGCAGGAAGCTGAGAGACTGCAGCTGGTTCAGCAGTAAGATGAGAAGAGAAAGACGTGTCACATCTGAGGAGACCACACATTTTCTCTGAGTCTTATCAAAAGATACTAGTTCCTACAGGCATCTTTATAAACATCTACCAAGGCCTGTGTGTGTGTGTGTGTGTGTGTGTGTGTGTGTGTGTGTGTGTGTGTGTGTGGGGGTAATCACAGAATTAGGAATCTCGTCCTCTATAAAATCCTATATCCTGCCTAGCTATGGGGTAGTTCCAGACTGCTACCGAGCAAAAACATCACTAAACCTAGCAATCATCTGAGGAAAAGTGAACATTTGTTTGGGCTTAATCTCAAGTTCATCTTCCGAAGAATCACAGTGACTGGACTCAAGTATCAACTAAGAAATTACCATTGTCCTTATCAGATTTCTCATTACTCTCTGAAACAATTGAAAGGCCTTTAGCAAACTAGCACTAAAGCCATGTATAGGAACACAAGCACCAGAAGTAGCTCTCTGCAGAACACTCAGCCAAGGAAACCACATTAGCCTTATACACGGCTATAATCTGATTATCAGGTATATGATGAGGCTTCTGTTTCTTTTTCTTGTGAATTAGAAATTGAAGCTACAGAGGACTCAAATTCTCCTTCAATCCTCCACTTAGAGATTAAAAAATACAAAAAAGGATAGTCTCTGGGGAAGTTGGGAGGGAACTTGTAGTGCAGCAGTGATCCTTCTATTTGAACATTTAATGTTAAGGTGTACAACTGTACTATGTTAATTTTAAGGATCACGGCTGAAGTTGTATTCTCCATCAAGGCAAGAGTTTAGGTTATAAGATACCCAGTAAAACAGCAATGGTAAAATCTTCCCTTATAAAATTAATATCCATCTTTCAATGGTTAGAAAAGGTGCGACACAGTCCAAATGGCTGCCTCATAGATACCACGGGCTGAGACTATTTTAGGGAAAGTTACTGTCACAACTACTTCACCAGTAGGGTAAGCACTTGGATTATCCCTTAAATCAAGTTGCAGAACAAAACACAATGGATTAGGCAGCCATTCTGAGAAACTTTTCTTCTACACAGACCTACCCTGCTTGTCTGGCATAAAGGATATGAAAAATTGCTCAGACTACCAACGTTTTTTTTTTCTTTTTATATAACATTTCGGTTGAGTACGCACATCCATTAAGTCCAAAATCCTCTCTTTCCAGCTCTGAGTACTGGTGTACAGCACAGGTACCACCACAGTCATGATGACAAATTATTTCTGCAGCTTAGTGCTCATAGCTCAGAAAATCTTCTGATGTAGTTAAAGCCATGAGAAAAAGAATTTTCCATGATAAGAACTCAAGGGTTATGAAGGCAACTAGGATCAAAAGGATCAAGGGTTAACTTACCCACCAGGAAGCTGTGGTCTTTGGGTGGGGATCTATGCTTCCCTTGGGGTTTGCAGTGCATAACCCTTTAATTGGCTGTGGTATGAGTACACAAAGCGAATAAACCAATACATTGTGTTTTTTCACTTTTCTTCTTTCTCTCTCTCTCTGTCACACACACATTTTCATCTGATGTTAGGAAGAAATGGTCCAAACTACATCTATACATAAAAAATATATGCTGCGAATATGTGACATATTTAATAAACTATAGATCAGTATATACAGTACGAAAAAATTGATCACTGCCAATTAGTAATAGCAAACTGCAGATACTTGTGCTGCTAGATCTAATATACTGACCCAATCCAAAAACCACATGAACATACAGTTTGCAGCATTTCATCAGTTTTACTTATACAAAAGCACTGAAAGTCTGCAATTGTGTGAATGCAGGAATAATAAAAGAAGGGGAAGCAAGTGAAGCATAAGGAAAATTAAGTGCTAAAATGAAGGACAGCTGGCAAGGAAAACATATATAGTGCATGTACATCAGAGGTATGATAAGGAACATGGGAAGGAGAATAAAAAACAATGTAACAGCAGGAAAAATATCAGAAAGGAATTAATATGTAGGCTCAGGTCATCTAGGCAGGAACACAACATTGAGCATAAGAAAATAAAATATGGGAATTTAAGGAATGCTTTCTTTACAAGTTCAGGAACAGTAGGAGTGAAGGTGGGATTTAACTAATCTTCTGGGGTGGTTAATAAGAGGGATCTTTCTTACTTCTACTGTAGGATTACTCTAGAGTTTAACTTCATACACAAAGTATAGGGAGTCACCATGACAGCTGGTAAACTCTGGATTTGATTAGATGATATGCCTGCGGTTTAAGAGTGTACAAGGGTATACAGTGCTGTAGGATATCCCACAGGCTATGGCACATTTCAGGAGACTATAACATGCAAAGTCCACTGAATCTGTGAAGTGCCAAGAGTTTGAGAAACCTTTAACCATGTGACCTTCTAAGACAATGATGGACTTTGGTAGATCAGTTGCAAAATTTAGCAACTTTTTTTTTTACAATTTTGCTCAGAGTTTGAGGGATGGGCATGGGGGAGGCTGGTAATTATACCCACAGCATAAGAGAGACTTGGTAGTAAAAACATATGGGCTGTAATGATACAAGTGTAATCCACAAGATATGGTTTGATTCTGCACAGGAAACCAAACTTCTGGTAGATTTTTCTAATCACTTTTTCAAAGTTAAGTTCATATTGTAAGCACTATTAGGTGAATATACATATTAATTACAGTGCTGTACTGCTGATTAGGTCGGTCTGGGTAACCAGCACAAGAGAAAAGATTGAGACTGGTAACTACAATTAGGTTAGCTACACTGTTTGTCAATAGCACAGCTTGAGTCGATTAACCATTGCAAGTATTAGTGAATGCTGTCTGTAAGTCAGATGTAATGTCTTTCAAGGATACTGTAGAATACAAAGGGGCAAAAACAACTTGTGTACTGGATAATGTGAGCTGGATGGGAAGCTGAGATCATATTACAGGTGACGATAGAGTAATGGTCCTAAAACCGATCTCTTGTGATTCTCCCAAACAGACTGGTTCAGCTGAAGAAAGATCATCCAATGAACAGACAGCATGTGTCCAGCATGAAAGGTAGCTTTGTAAACCCTTTATCAGAACGGGAGAGGGATTAATGCCTAGGTTACTTAGCCATGAAATCAAAAGTATATCAATGCTCACACTGAATGCTTTGGATAAAGTGATAGACAGGGAGCCAACAGCAGGCTTGTTGTTAGGACTGCTTTGTAGATATTCAGTAAAAGCTGGTAAAGATGTCTCCATGATATGACTTGAGTGAAACTGATGTTCAGGTGAGAACAGAAGTTTTTGATCATTTACCAAAAATACATTTCTCAAGTATTTAACATATCTGTAGCATTTTTGAATAGGTCTGCAGGACACATCAGTGCTGGACTACCCTAAGAGCTATGCCAAATGGAGGACTTTTTTCTGCTTGGACGAGTAAGATTTTCATTTGCTTTGTTTTTTGGTGCTCACATAACATTCAGGACTTCTTTTGATAACTGTCCTTTGAAAAATGGTAATTATTTCAAATGTCAGGACCTGCTAGAGTGAGTCCAAAAATACGGAGACTGAATTGCCAAAAGATGGGACTTGCATATACCACATCCGAGATGACATTTCTCAGAATATTCCCTTTTCTCCAAGGTATGCCGATCTTGGAACTGGTATAAGTTCAGGGGTGTGGGGAGCACCCCCCCCCCCCACCAAAAAAAAAGTTTTAAGGAGAACAGAGATTTTTGAGATTCGCTCTTCTCCCTTGCTGTCAGCCTTTTATTTTCAGTTTGTTGGCACTCAGGATTTTGAGTGCCAACATTTCAGTAGAAAGCCTAACTATGTTTAGATTTGGACACACTAGTGACTTGTTTTGCTGTTTAAGTGTGGTGCACAACTATGTCAGAAGTAGCAGTCCCTTCAGTATTCAGTGAAAGAACCAGACACAGACTGTCAGGAAAAATGAGACAATCTCTCTTTTATTTCTTCTCTGTAGTTCCTTGCTCAAGAATAGAATGGGTAGGAAGGAATATAGCAGCACCTATGTCCAGGAAAGGGAGCATATTTTGAATGTTGAGGCTCCCCTGCATGGGACTCCTGGCACAGAATTTCTTCAGCTATTAACTATGCTGAGATGCAGATGGATCTGTCCCTTTGGTTGCCCATCTCTGCTGCAGACTCTAAAAGACCTGCCTGACCAGGCACTATTTCTGTAAGATAAGACTGGTTGAGTTTGTGCGCCAGTGAGTTTAGGTAATGAAAGAAAGTATGTAATCAGGAGATGACAAACTTAATGACATGCTAATTCCCAGACATTTAATGACAGCCTGCAAAGCTGCTACACCCCCCCTCATTTGTTTATGCATTTCATAACTGGGCTACTGCCTATTGCAACCCTCAGTGTGCTTGAGTACCACCCTGTGAATGGGATGCTTGCAGGTCCTGAATTAAAGCAATCATCTTTTCTGCACTACTGCACCTTATCACCGAGGGAGAATTCTCCACTGCCTGCACTTCCAGCTGTGCAGTATGAATCCTCTCAGACTGTTGCTAGTATATGCACACTTACCAGGATCACAAAAGTTTGCCAGCATCTACTGGGAATGCTAAATTAATTCCTTCTTTATAGAAAGATTAATGGGAATCTTTCTCCAAGGCTACTGGTGCTATTTCCCAAGACTTTGGAGGCTTCACTGTGTCTTACTTATGTTGGGTAATGCCATGAGAATCATCAAAACAGAGACCAAGACACTACCAATAGCTATTAGTCATGCTTAGGTTGTCATGCCCTCTTGAATTTACTACAAAAGAACTGCTGATATTGAAAGGCCTTGCCCTCTGTGTCAGGTCTGACTGTGGTAGTTTCATGGAAAATTGGTAGTGGTCAGATGACGAATATTGTGCTGCTGGGCTTCTTCTATGCCTTTCCCAGTTGACACTGGGATCAATAGGGCATCCAGGTAACTGTAGATGTGAATCTCTCTTCTTCTGTGCTGAGCAAATACTATTGCCAGGCATCTGGTGGACATTCTGAACACAGCAGAAAGATCAAATATCAAAAGAGGTTAAATGAAAGTGCTCCTACCCAGACTTCAATCTTAGGCACACATGTAATCCTCATAGCTGGAGTCACACAGTTAGGCATCCTTCAGATTCAGGGTGCCCAGCAGCGCATGTGGTATGAGCAGTGGAAGGAGTTCCTGTAAGGTAAGTATTTTCAATCTATTATCTTTAAAATTCTCTTCAGTCTAAACACGACTAGGATGGAACTTCAGGGACCATCTTCCTCTGGGACTAACAATCTGGAATGTAAACCTCTTCCATGTCATATTCTCTCTCCTCTCTCTCAGGATACCTTGCCTATGGAGCTGAAGCAGAAAAGTTGAGCCAAAACAGTTTGTGCTAATTTTATTTGATCTGATGCAATGGAAAACTTTCCTAGAAAAGGAGGGAAGGTTCTGAATTCTGCTAGTTTGACATAATAATAATAAAACATGACAATAAAGGCAGAAACTTATTTTATAAACTACAAACTTTCAAATACCTGTCTCTAAAGCAGAGCCTGCAGGTGTGGTTCTGAACTGTATTTTGTGGTCTACATAAATAATTCCCCTTACCCATTTGTCTGAAGTCAGAAAAAATGAATTGTTCTGAAGTAGGAAGGCCAACCTCACAGGATTTAGAGACGACAGACAGTTAGGGAAGGAGGAAGGAGCTATGGAGGGGGATAGGTAGAAGAATCAGTGGTGGCACTGACATCTTGGGCAGAGGGTGAGACTTATCTCCCACCCCATACATCACCTTAACTCTCCAAGCCTTTTTTCAAAGGCCTTCTCCCTGAACTGGTCAATTTTTGATTGCTTCCTGTATAAAAGTCACTATCTGTTTGTTTAATTTCTACTGTACTTTGGAATGTCTGATGAAAAAGCTACTTTACTGACTCCATAGCCTTTTCCTTCTTCTTTAGTTCATTTCAAATTCCCCGGGAAGAGGGAACAGATATTTATCTAAAGGGGCATTTAACAACTAACCCTTAGTATATTCTTGTAGAAGGAGCAGACTTCAAACAAAGGATGTCTATGCATGAGTCTCCCTGTAGAAACACCTCTGCCAATAGCATCAGTAACACTATATTCACACTTAACAGCATGCTTACCCCTCTTATAAGCTGCCCGAGTAAGTGTACAAGTCCTGCTTATCACCCCATTTGCTTTAAGATATTTCTCTGATGCTTTGTGTTTGTTCCAACTTACTGCTTTCATGGCCAATGTAGAGGATGTCAATATATTTTTACCAAAATATAATACCATGCTTTTTTATTTTACTAGGGAAGGTGCTGAGACCTAAAGGCAGGTCAGAGTCCACCCCCAAGGTTTCACTGCTATGTCCTGCAAGAAGATTTACAAGAGTTATCTATGCCTTAAAACATATTTGGTTATTTATGTGCCAGACACTGGCAGGCTAGGTTCTAGGTTCTAGAAATTAATTCTCAAACACATCTCTGGATGTCTAGAACACTAGTGAATAGCTATTGGCTTAGGTTCTTAAATACAGAAGAGGTCTCATAAAATATAAGGTACAACACAGTGATGGGAAGTAATCGCTTATGAAGAAAGAGTAGATTACCAAACATTAGTGTTGGTAATAAGTAAGAAAATGTAAAGTTGATAGGAAATGCTGCCATTGCAGGCCACAATGAAACAGTGTAGAAGAAAGGAATAAAACGAAGGGGCTAAGATGTAAAGGGTTTAAAGCAGTATGGTATGGTAAGGAGGAAACTGTAGCTAATAGAAAAGGAAAGGTATTTTCAAACAGCAAGGTAGTATATAATATGTCATGATAACTTTAGGAGCTGAATATAAGTAATAAATATCATTTAACCTGGAGTTGAGGACAAGCAAAGCCAGATATTTAGTAGATTGTGTTCTAGAAGTTTTTCATTTAGTAGATGGTATTTTAGATTTTTTTTTAAGATCTGGAGGCTGTCAATTTGTCTCAAGGCTACAGGAAAGGAGTTTCAGAATCTTAAAACATAGCTAGAGTATGGGAAGCTTCTGGCAGAGTTATCTGATTTATTTGTGGCAAGGAGCAGCTTATTGCTTGAACATAAGGTACAATTTAGAGAGTAAAACTGAATGATGTTATTTTAATGTCGGACAGTTGCCAGGTTTGTAGATGAGATTATGGGCTATGACAATTTGTGAGTAGGTAAGATGATTTAAGAGCCTGCCCAGTACAGATATTTTAGGGACAGACGGTGAAGTCTTGTAGGGATGACTGGCTGCAAATTTAGCTGCTCTAATTTATTTTGTTGGGACACTTGCAAATCGCTATGTAAAGGAGAGTGAGGAGCAAATAGAAAGTGGCAATAATTTTTCCTAGTAGTGACTGTGAGGTAAGGTTTTGCCCTATACAGGATGGCAAGTTTTTGATGAGTTTTTTTTAATTGCTTGTTTTATTTATTGAGCAAATTTGATCTGGTCATCAATGAGTACACCAAGTACATTTGTGTGCACTACCATCAGTTTTTGTTGGTGCTGTTGGCTGAAAATGTGCTGAAAAGTGTTTTAGATAAAAAATACATTATGGAGTGAATATTTAATTTGTTGCTTTTTCAGTGTTTAAGATAGGTTGGGAGTTATTTAGCCAAGTTTCTACTGTAGAGAAAGATTTCCAAGTTTGCTGCAGTAGATCAGCTAGGGTTTTTGGATGAGCATATTAGGGCACAGCCACATACATAATGAACAATGACAGTTTGCTTGATGCTAGTGCAGAGGTAGTTAATGAAAATATTAAACACAGGACCAAGTACTAATCCCTGTGAGACATCTTCAGGAATAGGCAGGAAGGAAGAAAAGCTAAGCTGCTATTTCATTGCTTCATCTCTATTAAAGGAAAATTACACATTAGAACTTATACATTTTTTTAATTTATCTTTGTTTTCTGAGCTATTTTAGTGCATCAAAATCTCTACATGCTTCTTACAAAACTGTAATTTGTTTTCCCACAAAATGGCTGTCATGCGGCCTGCCACATTGTTACAGTGCAGCACTGTTCTGCAATTCTGCATCAAAATATGGCCAACCTTGTCTTCTTTAATTTGTGCTATGAGGTTTTTTTCCGGTTATTCTTCCTCAGTCAGCAGTAATGTTTCCTATACTTCTCATGAAAGGGGAACTTATGTTTTTGCTCTACCTATTTCTTTTGCAACAAACGTAGCAGTGGGATCAACCTCAACAACCAAGTAAATAGGAAATTATGTCAAAAGCACCTCAATTAGCAGTTAGAGAAATGTACAACACTCCTGCAGATCATTTATAATGTACATACTGCAAGAATGAGCCAGGTAAATAAAAAATACATCACACTAAATAACCAGTTCTTTACTACTTGTCAGAGTAAAATGATGCAATCTTACTGTCAGCAAAGAAAAGGCTGTAAATAAAAGAAGCAAAAAGACAGGATTTCTTGCAGTGCAGGTAACCCTCCCCCAAGCTAACGAAAGCTGAACTTTCAGACTAAAATTTGCATGACGGAAAGTAACAGAATCACATGCGTCTTCACAGTTCCTAGCATCCACTGACATCAGCACATGGGCAGCACCTGAAAGGAAACTATAGATTTCCTTATGCCTGTGGTATATCATGCAGGTGATGAATTCCTCTGCAAAAGCACACATGTGGGAGGGCTTTCCCTTCCTTTGATTCCAAGGAAAGGAAAGTTTTATGAAGTACAGGGCAGTTCCTCATTACTAAACCAGACTGGAACCATACTGTAGGAAGAAAATAAACCTTGCGATTGAGTTAAACTGTAAGTGTGGCATTTTCATTTAAACAACTGAGGAGATGGGCTGCTGAAGCCACAGAAAGAGTTTTTGTAGTAGACTGTGGTGTGAAGTAGTGTCAAAAGCATTGGATAGGTTAAGGAAAAGTGTGGAGAGCAAATTGCCCACATTTCTGTGGATATTAATAGTACTGATGAAGCTTAATAGTGATGAGGTGGTGAAAAAAAGCAATGATGAGTTGGGGAGAGGAAGTGGTTATCAGTAAGAGGTTTAAGAAGTTGAGAACTGGAAACTTTAACTTGCTGTTCATAGGAGCTGATAAAAATACAAAAATCATAAACTGAAATGAAGAAAAAGCTGGCTGAGTATGATACTTCTCAAGAAGAGATAATTCAGAAATCAGTAGTTAGAAGGGGGCATGCAGAGAAAGCTTAAGATTTTCTGCTGTAGAGAAACTGGAAGGAACAGACTATATTAATTTTATGAAAGCACAAATAAGCAAATGAACTGGTATTCCACAGCAGGATTTGCTACCTGAAAGGAAACATCAAGTGCATCTTCCAAACCTGGCCATGACAAACCAGCCAAGACCTACATTAGTAGAGATGCAATTATACTAGCAGAAAGGGCTGATCTTGCTGAAGAGCAAAGTATTAAAAATTGGAGACAGCAGAGTGTTTCTGAAAAATGATTATTCACTGAAATCAGGCAGCAGGAAAGCACATTTACCCCAGTAATCACAAGATGTTGAGAGGCAGGTGTAAGATTCAATGCACTGTATCCAGTTGTCTTCACAGTACTTTTTTTCTGGAGGATCAAAGACATTTCCCTGTGGGTGTGGCTGTCAATGTGGGGCAACTGCCCATTTCTGGAGGGTTGAATTTCATTTGTTAAAAATGTAGATCATTTTGTGTGCTTGATTAGTTTATAAGTGATGGGGTGTTCTGAAAATCTATTTTGTTTGTCATTTCAGGGTTTTCATTAAAACAAAGTCTTGGGAAATGTGACCCAGGTTCAAAGGAGATTAAAAGAAACAACTGTATAAACGATCATCTTGTCCGCTTGTAAGACAAAAGTTGGAAATACACATACAAAAAAACTGTCATGCATAATGAGTGGAAACAGCTTTTACTATAACGGCGATTCTATCCATGGTATCTTGGAATGTAAATGGCCTTACATGTATACATAAAAAGGAAAGGGTACTAAATTACTAAATTAAGAAATACAGAGTGTAAATAGCAAGGCTGCAGAAGATGCATTTGGAAAGAAATACGCATGTGAATTTGAGAAAGAAAGGATTTCAGAAAGAATATTCAATACAATACCAGGGACAAAAGAAAAGGAGACTAATTATGATTGCTAGAGGGTCTCAAACTGTGATAAAAGAGGGGGAAAATACAATAATGGTAGATTTTTGTGGAAGTAAGGAGGTACTGGGAAGGGAAGAGGATTACACTGGCATGTACCTAAATTCCAATAACAAAATGCCATTGTGGAGCTTAAAAATTTTTTTTGGAGAAATAATCAGCTTTCAGCAAGAAATACTACTCATTACAGCTGAGTGATGTCTCCAGGCGTTTCTGCAGTTACACCCTACTGCTCCTCTAGGCATCAAATATTGCCTGTTCATATTTGCATTAATAATTCCAAAACCATGTTACATACAAGGTATTGGAAAATTTTATCTTGAAGCATGCATGATAGCAAACACAATTGTATTGATATATGACCTCCGTCAATGGGTATTTGTTAAAAATGTAAGGTGATAACTTCAATTTTTAAATGCTGAAGCCACGCCCACTAGGAGTTAAAGGTACACATTCAAAAGAGCTCTACTGGAGGGAATGAGTTAAATGTGGGGAATGGAACTTGATTTGCAATAGTGATGATTTAAAAGCAGGGCCTAGAAGGAAAAATATAACAAAAGATGGTAGATTTCTGAAGAAATTTATGAATATATTTGATATGGAAGAAGTGACTCAGTAGTAGGATCTTGGACAGACTTTACATATTATTTCTGAAGGTACAATAACTGGGGTGGACTGGACAGAAGCTGTATTTCACAAGAACATGTGCATTTAAATGAAAGCGTCAACACATATCCAATAACCATTTCAAGTCATGCTCTGATGAAAAACAATATAAAAATACAGTATAACAAAGTAAAAAATGAGACACTGGAGCTTTCCCACCTACTTGTTAAAAAAGAGAAATTTAAAGACTGGAGAGTGGAAATTATCCCAGACTTATTGAAAGATAGAAATTTATTTTCAAGGAATAGCTTGTGAGTTGGATAAAATGAACATGGAGTTTAAAATAGGGTGGAAATAATAGAACAAGAAATATGGTTAAGAAGTAATAAAAATTATTCAGTGGGGCTGACAAAGGTTAAAGCATTGCAGAATAAGGGAAATCTCACAGAACAAGAGGGGAAGGAAATTACAGTTGTTTAAGAACTTACCATAACAGTAGATGTCCTACTGATCACTTCTGCAGTATTTTTAAGAGATGGTCTGTAGCTCGCGTATGTCCAGCTGGGGTACGAAAGCTTTAACTTCCCAGCATGTATGTCCAGATGATGACCTTGGCTCTTAGGCACTGGGTTATAAAATTGGACATATGCTAGAGATCCTCTATCTCCAAGCCAGCAGCAGCCTGAAGAAAACCAGAAGGAGATAAGGTCAGCTAGGAAGGGTTTAGTTTGAAAAGGGTTAGCAAGTTCCCCTCAAAGGATGTAAAATCCTGGGATACTGGGTGTGTGCCTGTGTGTACAAGGCATAGTGTTTGTGCCAATGAAGAAAAAAGAGAAAGAAGATAAGGTGGGAATGAAGAAATACTGTAACAATGATTATTACGACCTCTACCTTTATGGTAAGTTCTTACACAACTGTACTAGGTCCTGATTGAGTCACTCTTGCAGTATTCTTAACGTAGGGATGATCCCCAGAGTTGTAGAGAGACATGGTGGTAGGATTAAGAGGAAAAAGCATGCAAGGAGTCCAGGAGGCTAGAAAGAATAATTCTAGCAAACAGAGCCCTGGACCTGGAGAAAGCTTGTAGTGTTTTGTGAAACTGTGAACAGATGATCAGGTAGCTGCTTCTGAAATGGGCCTGGTGTACACTCCATTGTAGAAAGCACCTAATAAGGCCACTTCTTGAGTAGAATGTGCTTTTGGACATGTGGGTGAAGTCTTTCCATGGTGACAGTAGCAGAAGGAAATAGCTGTTGAGATCCAGGAAGCAATAAATTGCTTGGAAAATGGCTGTCCTAGCTTGAAATCCATAAAAGAGGTGAATAGCTGATCTGTTTTTCTGATATCCTTACACCTCAACTGTCTGTGCATGTCTGAGGAGTGTAATAAATAACCCCCTCCCCCCCAATTCTGGTGGTTAGGAAAAAGGTAGGCAGACTGACTGCATGCTTGACAGTAAGCTCAACAAACATATCGCATGTAGGATGGATTAACCCTGAAGCTCACTTTGTGTTTGTGGAAGATAAGGAAGTGTGGAATAGCCATAACAGCATGGAGTTCTGACACCCTGTGGGCTGAAGTCAAGGCCAGGAGGAGCACTGTTTTCTAAGTGCAGAGCTTTAGAGTAGCTAAAGCAGCAAGTTCAAAAGCAGGTAAAATGAGCTTTTCCAAAACAAAATTAAGGACCCAAGGAGGGGTGATAGGTTTCCTTGGGGGTTTAAGGTGCAAAACTCCCCTCAGGAAAAATTTAACCTTTGTCTTGAACATGAAAGGGGACTCCAAATGTAGGCAAGAATTAATGGCAGATAAGTAAGCCTTAATGGAAGAGTAGGCCAAGCCTGAATGTAATAAGTCACACAAGTATTAAAGTACTGCGGTGGTATCAACTAGAAGGGGTTGGAGTTTGTGCTTAAAGCACTAGATGGAAAATCTCTTCCACTTGGTTGTGTAAGACATTCTGGTGTTAGGTTTCCTGGCTTCTTGTAAGATTTGAACCACCTCTTCAGAAAAATTGTCTCCAGTAGTGATTAAAATCCTATCGTCCAGAGGGTCAGGCTGAGTGAGGTCAGACTGGGTTTTAGAGAAATTTTCCAGCAGTTTCCCTTTGACGGGAAAAATAAGCAGGAACCAGTGCAAGTGTTGTCTTAGCCAGAAAGGTGCCAAAAGCAGGAGTTTTGGATATTCATTCTCAACCTTGAGAAGGAACCTTAACAGCAGAAGTGGGGGGGGTGGGGCAGTATGCATACAGGAACTTCCTCATTCATTGGAAGAAGGCATCTGTCCTCCAGGCTCAACGTGATGGATTCCTTTTGCAGAAAGGTGGGAGCAGATGATGCTCAGAGGAGGAAAAGAAGTCTGAGAGTTACAACTTTTGTGTTTAATGACCATTTGTGAGGGTCCTCCAAGTCCCTTCTTAGAGAGTTTGCTAAAACATTTTTTTGAAAAAGAATGTACATTGCTGTAAGGGAAACATTCATTTAAGAAGCTAGATAGCAGGCCTCCTGTGCTAAGCTACATAGGGGATAAGGTCTTGTGATCCCATGTTTATCTATCTACCGCATCACCATTGAGTCATCTGTGTATACCAGCAGAGTGCCTGATTTCCAAATATGTGAGAAAATCTGTACAGCGTGTAGAAATGTCCTCATTTCCATTAAGTTGATGTGTTCTTTGAGTACACAGGCAGGCCACGCTCTTTGGACTCTATGGTCTCCTGCCCAAGCCCTCCATGCCTGCCTGAAGCATCTGTAAACAGGATTTGGCTGTGTGTGACTTTAGTGAATGGGAGACCTGGGTTGAGCATAACCTGATTGCACCACCAAAGGAGTTCCTTCCTGATGTAAATAAGAAGGGGAATGTTGGTACTGAGAGGGTGAGAGAGCTGGGATCACACTAATTTCAGACACCACTGCATTTTCCTCATCTGTAATCTGGTGAGGGGTAGCATAGGGATGGTAACATCAATGAGTCCCAAGTCCTGAGACCTTGTCTGGTTGAGAAATGATCCTCATTGGAAAGCATTAGGAACTTGTCACTTAGTGAGGTGACTTCCCTCGGAGGAATAGACATGTATGGCAGATGTGTCCAGATTGTATCCCAGAAAGGTCAGCTGTTGGGTGAGGATGAGCTGGGATTATTTGTAGTTGATGGTGAACCTCAAGAGAGTCAAAGGATGCACAGTGTAATGAAGGTGCTTTCATATACAGTGTCCCTGGATAAAGCCTGGAGTAGATGGTCATCCAGGTAAGGAAAGATCTGTATGCCCTAAGTGCAGCAGAAAGCCACTACTGGAACCAGACACTTTGTGAAAACCCTTGGAACTGTAGAAAGACCAAGGTGTTAAACTGAAATTGTGATGATCTAGTAAAGAACCTGAGAAAATTTCTGCAGGAGGGGCAAACAGGGTTATAAAAATAATTATCCGTTAGGTCTAAGGATACCAGAAAAATGCCAAAGACCCACATGTCTGAGGTAAGCGCTTCCCAGAGAAAGAGGCAGAGTCTTTTTGAAATGAGAGGGGAGTGGATGGATATTTTTTTTAGAGGTGAGGATAAGAAGTAAATAATCATAGGAGTCTACTACTAATCTGAGGCCTCCCACAAGGGGTATCCCACAGTCTTTTTCTAGGAATCTTTTCTTAGGAATTTTCCCTTGCCTATCAGGATTTCTATGATCTCTCTTGGAGAAGGAGGTGGATTTAACTGGATGGTACAGAAAATAGGCAAGAGAGAGCTGGAATTTACTGGGGAAAACTGTCAAAGGAACCAATGTATTGGGAGAAAATAACTACAGAGTGGAATGTAATAAAATGGGATGAGGCCAAGAAGAAGTCTGGACTGCAGGTTAGAGACTGCCTTCCCAATCAGAGACCAATATCACAGTACAGGTAAAGGGAAAGGGGTGTCCATAAATAAAACACCTGCTCTGGTAGATTTTTAATCAAACTGAAAACAGAAGCTCCTGCTCTGGTAGATTTTTAATCAAACTGAAAACAGAAGCTGTTTTATAAAAGGGGTAATTGGTAGCACCTATAAAATATTGCAAGATAAAGTGCAGTTGTGTGACACTTACCATAATAGTAGATGTTCGAGTAGATCAATGTTGCAGTACTGATTATTGGGTCTTCCTGCCATGCAGAAGCCCATGAACAGTCCAATTTGCAGAATCTTTACAAGAGCCCTAACCAATGGATAACTGAAGACCAATGTCTGGACTTCAGGGTATAAGAAGGTCATCTGTGTGTGCCATCTTCAGATCTTTCTAAGTAGTGTACCAGCACTCCGAAGTCCAAGGACAGCAAGACCTCCCCAGATGTCTGAGTTAGCAAGGGTGGTAATACACAGGTAAGGATAAGAGGGGATGATGAAGGATGTATCTGCTGAAGGATGTATCTGCTGAAGTCTCTTCTCTCCCCTGCACCCAAAAAGGGGAAAAGGAAAGGGTCAGCAAACAGAGATGTTAGAGGGTGGGATCTTGTACTGCAACACTGATCAACTCGAACATCTACAAGTATGGTAAGTGTGACATAACTGTACTGTGTTCTTTGTAATCAAAGTTACAGTACTTATTTTTGAGAGGACTCCCAAAACTAGTGGGGGGGGGGGGGTAAGGAGAAGTTGCTGACTCTTAGGAAATAAGATTTTGCAGGATGGCTATAGCAAAACCCTGCACTAGCTCTAGAGGCAATGCCTAAAGTGTTTAGTAAAGGTGTGGACTGAGCTGCAGGTGGACAGCTTATAGGATGGTCTGAGTAGGAATTCCTTTGAGGAAGGTGGTGGTAGCTGCCCCTTGATGGAAACGGCTTTGACATGACCAGGAAGAAATTTTCCATGGTGAGTGTAACAGAACCTAAAGCAACTGTCTATCCATTTGGATGTGATTTGTTTAGAGATCGGTTTGCCCTCTTTCCCTTCTGTGAAAGCCAACAGTTGCTCTACTTTCTTTGGGTTTTTTGTCCTGTCTAAATAGTACCGGATTTGTCTGTGTACAGGCAATGAAGGATTTGCTCTGCTTTGTTCTGAGTGTTTAGAAAGAAAACTGGCAGATGGATAGTCTGGTTTAGAGAAAGTACTGATACCACTTTAGGCATGAAGGATGGATTAGTTCTAAGGGTTATCATATCCAAATTAAAGACAGTGAAAGGCTCTTTACACATAAAGACTTGCAGCTAAGAGACCCTCCTTGCTGAAGTGATGGTAATTAGTAAGGTGGTCTTGCAAGTGAGCATTTTTGGCAGAGCAAATGCCGCTGGTTCAAAGGGAGGCAGGGCAAGGTTTTCAAGCACATAATTTTGATCCCAGGTAGGAACTGGGCTCCTTCTGGTTGACCTCAAGTGAATGACCTTTTTTAGAAAACTGCCTCAGATGACAGTGAGAGTAAATGTGCGGGGAATGGAGAAATCAAGACGAGATGGCAAAAGCATGCACTTTAATGTTACAATAAGAAATGCCCTGGCTGCACAGAATCAAAAGGTATTGCAGGACTGAACTGATGCTTGCTTAAGGAGGGCTGGTGTTCTTGCTGTGATAGTAGATGGAAAATCCCTTCCAGTTTGCTAGGTATGATTTTCTTGTGGTGGGTTTCCTTGCCTCCATAAGGAAGGTTAACGCTCCAGATGGGTATTTGACATTTCTGGTGTTAAATCCCAATCCTACAGACTGTCAATTTGAGTGTGGTCAGGTGAAGATAATATTGAGCCCTTCACCTAGCTGAGGAGAGCTTACTCCAGTGGAATCTCCCCCCTCATTGAGGGTCAAAAGAAGAGACATCAGTATTGTCTTTGCCAGTATGGGGCAATGAAAATCATTCTTGGCCTGTCTGCCCTGACCTCTATCATTACCCTGGAAATCAGAGGTGAGGGTGTGAGGGTGGAAAGGCATAAAGAAACAGCCTGGTCCATTTGAATGAGAAAGCATCTATTTCTGCCTGCTGGGTTCTGAAGCAGAACCTCTGACATTGTCTGTTTTGGTTGGGGATAAAAAGATCTATAAAGGGTATTGCCCACAGTAAGGTTAAAAAGTCTCTCTTTTCAGTATACATTCACTGGGGTTCAGAAGATCCCTGCTTAAGGAGTCTGCTGGGGTACTGTTCTGTCCTGGAATGCAGGATGCTATTAGTTTGTTTCAGGTCTTGTGCTAACAGCCAAATCTTCAGTGTGAGACTGCACAAGGAGTGGGATAGTGTGCCCCCTTATTTGTTTATGTACCACATGACTGTGGTGTTGTCAGTCCAAATCTGTATAGTTCTTGGTGTTAGACTCTGTTAAAAGGTTTTCATGGCTAGGCAGATGGCTAACAACTCTTTTTGGTTGATACGTAACTTCCTCTGATCTGGGGTTCAGAAGCCCTGCACCTTCCGAGTCACCAGGTGAGCCTCACAGGATATGTCTGAGCTGTCTGTAGTGATGGTCTTGTCTGCCTTTGGCAGAGAAATGTTTGCACTTGGATTCTATATACAATGGCGTTTTTCCACCATAGCAACTCTTTTTTAGGAATGGAAGGAGAGTCAGGAGTGATTCCGGGGCTTAGATTGCTGTTCTCATTTGTTATTTTAGAAACCATTGCAGCTTTCCCATGTACAGTTTTGGAAATGGTATCATGAGTATGCAAGAAGCCATGTACTCTAAGATCCAGAGAAACTCTTTTGCTGAGATTTGTTACTTTGGCAGTAAGCTGTGGAAGGAAGTTTTTGCTGCACAGAGTCTATGAGAGCTCTAAGAAAGAGTATCACTGCCTGTGAAAGAGTTTGAGACTTGCAGAGGTTTTGGGGGGAGTCCTACCTTCTGGAAGCAGTAGACAGAGCAAATGGTAAAGCACAGAATTGGTAGTGCAAGCCTGCTGCTACAAAACACAGGTACTTTTTGTAGTAGTGTGCAATAGGGAAGTGAAGGTAACCATCCTTTAGTACTAGAGTGACTATGTATGCATCCTAGAAGATCATGGGGAGTAACTTTTCTAAGGTTAGCATTTTCAGTTTTGGAACATAAAGAAATCTGTTTAGCCTTGACAGGTCCAAGATAGGCCTCCAGGTGCTTTCTTTTCTTTGGAATGGAAAAACCTTGATTAAAAATCTTTTTCTTTCTGACCTGAAGGAACAGGCTGAATGGATCCTTTTGCAACAAGTCTAAAAGGACATGTGTTAAGTGACTCTCCTGCACTTTTGGTATGCCTAGGAAGGGAAGGAATTTCTCTGAACTGAATGGAGTAGCCCCTTTCTATGATTGGAAGGACCCACTGGTCCCTGGTAATGGTTTTCCATTTTTGTAGGAAGGAGGCGAGTCTTCCTGCCAGGGGGGAGAAGGGGGTGGGTAGGGGTACAGAGGTCAGGGGCTGGGAATAGTCAGAGATGGTCTCCTTGGACCTCTCTGGCCTCTGTACTTGTTCAAACTGACACCTTCTAGATTGCCTGGATTTCTTGGCATGTGGAGGCCTCCCCTTGTCCTGTCTGGAGATGGAAAGGCCATGGTTTATAAGGGTAGCTCTTATTATAACCAGGTGTAGGTGACGTAAAATTCTTTCACTGTTTTATTTTTTTGCCCAGCTTTTTGAACACTTTTCAGCTGGTGGTTCTAAAGAGGAACTCCTTGTCTGCAGGAGCATCCAGTAGCTCTGTCTTGACCTGATCTGTGAGTGGCTGAGTCCTAAGCCATGCATGTCTACTAATAACTGAGACAGGGGCAGCTGCTCTGCAGGATGTATCTACTGCATCATACCCACATGTTAAGGAGTGTATGGAAAGTTGTAAGGCTCCTCTAGCTATCTCCTCAATTTCCTTATAAAAGGATTTGTCAGTAACAGTCTATGCCTTAGTAATAATTTAGTCCCAAAGGGATTCTAAATACTTCAGCATATGGAACTGGCAATTAAGTGTCCTCATGGAAAGGGTAGCTGAGGTATATTCTTTCATGCCAAACCTGTCAAAGTCTGCTTTCCCTGTCATTAGGTAGGAGATGTCTAGTTGCACCCTTTGGCATCCCTTTAGTGGATTCAGTAGAAACTACTGAAGGATCTGTTTTACAGTTTTTATAAAGGCGCTTGTGCTAGTCAAGCACTCTGTAAAACTGGTCAGACCTTCTGGAAGCAGATGGTATGGAGTCCGGGTGTAAAGAAATGCCTTCAAAAACTTCATCAAGCAACACATGCACAGGTGGGATAGCTAGTGGACTATATGAAGGTAACTCAGTAATTCCCTGTAGTGAGCCTGACCTTAAGAGAATTGTTTGCTTTCCCCAACTGAAAGTCTCCTTCATTTTATGAAGAGTATCCCCAAAGAGAGGTCCTCTGGGGGAGATGCAGATGAGAGATTATCATCTGAGTCTTGACTACAGATTAAGTTGAGTTAGAAGGTTCTCAAAATAGGATAACTCCTCTTTGTCCTCAGAGTCTGAGGATTGCGAGACTTCTTGAAAAGCCATTTCCTAAGCCTCTTGGATGAGGAGGCTTCAGTGGTAGTGGTGTGAATGTAGCTGGGTTCACTATACTTCATGAAGGCCATGAACTCTTGGGCGATTTTCAAGAGGTCTTGAGATTCAGTTTGAGCTGAAGTGACACAGGACTGAAGAGAGACAAAAGGGTAAGGCTGGCGGTTCTTTTTGGTTTTGGCATTTGTTTTGTCAAAGTTACTGGAGGACATGGTTGGTCAACCTCAACGCCAGTCAGGGTTTTCAAGGCTGAGGAAGGAAATGCATCTCCCTCAGTACCCATGACACAAACATCAGAAGCTGAGGCCTGCAGAGCAATATCAGACCTGACCACCGCCGATGATGTGGGAGAAATGAGTAGGCTTGGAACCATGGCAGCCTCCCAAGGGGTTGCACCAGGGGATTCTGGCCTACAAGTCACCAGACTGGGGGGAGGGTGTGATGGCACCTCACCCAAGTCTTCTGTAGACTTGGGAGTGGCTGCTGAGTCATCAGCTGCATCTTCAGTGTGTATTTTTTATCTTTGCTTTTTTTTAGAGTAACACTGGCAAAAGCCAGGGATTGCAAAAATGCAGACAGAACCAAAACACAATCAGGACAATTAGAGACATTGCGTTGAGGCTCCAAACAGATGAAACACAATGAGTGAAAATCTTTATTCGGGATTTGCTTCCCACACTTGAAGCAATTGTTAAACTTTTTAAACATTAAATTAGAAGAGGAAAATCCTCAGTGGGGTACTCTAACTGAAGGAGAGAAGAAACTCCAATTGAGCTGACCAACAGACTGCAAGCATACTATAAACACAGTGAAGTGCATTGGACTGCATGGCTAGAAAGAACTGAAGATGATGGCAATGGATAACCTTCTTAAACCCTGACATTGAACTTGGATGTCTGTTGGCTAGGGATGAAGCAAAGACTCTGGAAAATGGCCAGTTCCAGGCTTCTGCTTGCAAGAAGATCCAACAATTAGTACTGGAATACTGACTACTAAGAACCTTTATAAAAATCAATCAGAGAAGATTGGAAAAGACTGGAAAAAGAGACTGGAAAAGTAATTTACAAGGAAACAGTGGGAAGATATATGCAAGGTTCTGAAGTATGTAATAAAATACAGAAGGTATAGGATTTTTGCTTGGAAGTATTTGCATAAATATAGTTATACCCCAAGCAGACATCAAAGTATTTCTCCTCAGGTAGACAGCAAATGTTAGAGGTGTGAAGGAAAGAAAGAGGTATCTGGAAACATGTCTCTTGGGAGTGTAATGAGTTGGCAGATTTAAAAAAATTCATTAGAGAGTACTCTCTCAGAATTATTGGGGGACAACTCCCAGTGCCTCTATCAACTGGAGCCACTGGAGTGATCCTCGGGGTGAACTTTCAATTTCCCATCTACTCATCAAGATTTTTCTTGGAGGGCCAGTGAGGTGCTCTCTGCTTGACATGTATGGGAAGTCTATTCCAGAGCATGGGCAGTCTCTCTGGGTTATGAACCTGTCCCTCCAGCATGTTCTGTTGATTGTGGTAATGAGGTTGAGGTCTCTGCAGCGTGTGGTGTGGAGGGATTGGGATTTCTTTAGATGTAGCATTTCTAACAGAGCTAGGTCAGACATGTCTTTGTAAGTCAAGCAGAGATCTCCTCTTAGTAGATGATATGAGACAGAGAATAGCTGGAGTTTTTTGAGTCTGTCCGTGTAGGACATGTGTTTATAGGTTCATAGGTAGGTACTAGGCTATCGGCCCTGGGGCCTATACAAGCCCAGCCAAAAAGGTATGCTGGCTTTTGCCACCCAAGAAAATTATTTTCCTGTGCCACTGATGTCCCTTAAGGCCTAGGATCCTCTTCATGAGGTACTTCTGTGGCCTTTCCAGCTGTAGCATGGGTCTAGTTAGGTACATGCCAAATGGGGTATTATACTCAATGATTAGCCTAATGAGGAAAGAGATGATGACCTCTTTCTTCCTGGATGCATAACACTTGGTAATGAGATGTGCCACACAGAAAGACTTTCTGACCACAGTGGCACTGTGGTTGTCGAAAGAGAGGTTGCTGTCAACTTGTGTCGCCAGATCTCTTATAACGCCTTCAGAGTTCAGTGGACTCCCATCGATGTGGGAACTGAGTTTTTCCCAAAGGGGATGACTGCGCATGTTTTGGCATTAAGTTTAAGGCCATGGTTTCGACACCAGTCATTGGTCTCAGTGAGGCCTTTCTGTAGGATGTCTACATCATTTGGGGAGTTAATAATGGCTCCCAGCTTGCAGTCGTCTGTAAATTTGGTCAGCCAGAGTCCCTCTGTGTTGGCCTGGACTTCTGAGAAGTAGTTGCCAAACAGGAGAGAACCCAGTACAGATCCCTGTGGGACTCCATTCATGACTGGTAGGCAGTCTGACTTGGAGTCTGCTACTTTCACACTGTGGGTTCTATCTGTGAGACAATTTGAAACCCAGCTAGTGATATAGGGGTTGATGCCTCGTTTGGTGAGTTTATCAATAACTACTGAGTGGGGAATGGAATCAAAGGCCTTGGCTAGACTGAGGTAAGCTGTATGAACTGCCTTGCCCTCATCCACAGCTCTGGTGACTAAAGAAGTCAAACAGGTTGTGGAGGCATGATCTACCTTTCACAAAACCAAACTGCATGGGATCTAGAGTTTGGAGATTCCCTATATCCTTGTTAGTTAGGTCCATGATGATGCACTCCATAGCCTTAACTATCAGACTTGTCAGGCTAATGGGGTGATAATTCCCAGGGTCTGTAGTCGCTCCCCCTTTATGTAGAGGGATGACTGTAGCAGTGCACCATTCAGTAGGGTCAAAGCCTGAGGTGAGGCTGTGACTGAACAGGGCACACAGATGTGGTGCCAGTTCACTTTGTAGTTCATGCAGAACACATCCAGGGATATTGTTGGGTCACATGGAAGCTGTATTTTTGGCCTTGGACAATGCACCTTTAACCTGTGCTGCAGTAATGCTGGGTGCCTGGCATTCCTCTGGTATTGTGATTGGTTCTTAGAGAGGGGCATAGTTGGCACTGAATCTGTCGACCAGTAAGTTGGCAATATCTGTTGGCTCAGTATAGGAGGTACCATTGTGCAGTAACTCAAAGCAAACCTGGGTATTGCCATGGAGATTCTTGATATAACTAGAGAAGGCTCTGTGCTTGTTTTTAGTGTCTGCCGCAATTCTGCCTTCATAGCTGGCTTTAGAGATTTTGATGAGGGATCTTAACTTTTTGTTGAGGCTAATAAGGGAGTTTTTCCAGTCATGGGACTTCACCTTTTTCTGCAACAGTTTATTCCTTCTGTTGTAGAGTTTATTAATATCATGGGACCACCAGATTGGCTTCATTTTTTTGGAGGAGAGGGTCTTGGTTCTGTTGGGTATGGCTAGTTCCATGCATTTACGTACGTGTTCGTACAGTGCATTGGTGTATGATTTGGCAGTAATGCATCTATTTTCCATTGAAATGAGTGCCGTGAAGTTAGCAATCTCTATTTTTAGGAGCCCAAAGTCAGCTTTGGAGAAGGTTTTCATGGTGGTTACCTTTACAGGGGATGTGGGTGAGATGTGGATTTCCATGGTGATTAGTTTGTGGTCGGATCTAACCAGGGAGGAATTGACTACTGGCGTAGAGCAACGATTGCTCATGTTTGTAATAACCAGGTCACGGATGTTGCTTCCTCTACTGGGGTTAAGAATGAGCTGGTCCAGGGCATTGGAATTGAATTCCAGGAAGCGTTGGGCCAGTGTATTGGTGCATGAGTAATTTTCCTAGTTGGTGGCGGGGAAGTTGAAGTCATCTAGTATGAGAGTGTTGGGTTGGACCCTAATAGTTTCCAGGGTGCTTAGGAATGTGGAGTGAGAGTCCTGAGACATGGCTGGGGACCTATAACAGGCTACTACCTGAAATGCCGTCTTACCCAATGTTAGTTGTACCTGAAGTATCTCAGATGCATTAGGCTAGGCTACTAGTCTGGAGTTGTGCATATTCTTTATGGATATGGAGACACCACTGCCTTTGGAGCTTCTGTCCATGTTCTGGAGCCGAAAGGTTTAAAATTAGTTATAGCCTGGTAGTGGGGGGGGGGTGTTTTCTGCTGCTTTAAACCAGGTCTCCATTACAGCACAAATATTGATATTCTCCATTTTGAGCAGTGCTTTGGGTAAGTGCATCTTGAGATTTATTTATTTACTTATTTATTTTACATTTGTTAACTGGACTAGTCTAACTGGATACATTTCCATTTTCAGTAGAGGCCTGGGGAGAAAAGCTCCAAGAAAAAAAAGTACAGTAATAACAAGATAATAGAATTACTATAAAAATAAAAAAGTTCACTAAAGTTGAAACATAGAAGATATTTCAGCACATTAAACAGTACATAGCAAAAAAATTATTTACAAAAATATAGGGCACGATTTTCACAAGGTATAACCTAAGTGTTTTCCTGGTTTAAATTTCCTGCCTATTTAGACTTCTAGCATTGAGCAGCATGACCCTCGGATTGTATTTACTTACAGCCGTTATGGTATCAATTTGGTCTTTGGAACATCGCCTAAAAAAAGCACTATTGGGTGGCAAGAGCCTTAGCCAATATCCGGAAACCCAGGGGTGACAGATGCAGGCCATCTCTGTCAATCATGTCATCCCAAGCAGACAGATACTGGATCCCCCTTAGAATGACACCAGAAACTTAGCCAACTGTTGAAGTCAATCATATTCTGCTTGTACTGCGGTATCATTCTGGGCGATGGTAAGATGCTGCTCAGGGCTAGGGTCATACATGTCTGGGCCAAATAATCTGAGAGCTCCTCCATGTCTCTTTTCATGTACTCCAGGGAGGTGTGTCTCATGTCATTCACACCCACATAGACAGTGACAGAGTCATAATTGTACTTATTGTGGAGTTACCTGAGTGCTTGTGTTAGGTGTCAGATTCTGACACCTGATAGACAGCTGACTGTTACCTTCTCCTTATTCAACCTAGTGAGTGGGTCATCAGTGTGCCACACTATCGAGTCACCTATGATTAGTGTATTGGGCAAGCAGTTTTGCTTAGGGGCTTAGGTTGAAGGGCACACTATGTAGGTGAGCTATGCGTCTTGTGGTTTTCGTGTGTTGTGGTGGTCGAGTGAGTTTCTGCCTTGGAGGTGTCTGCTGTTTGGGTGGATTTCTATTGAGAGTCTCCGTGAAGGTGGGTATGTGGTTTGTGTTTTTATGTGAAAGCTGTGATGGTGGGTGTTCTGGAAGGCTATGTGTTGCATGTGGTGTGGTGCAGGTGTTGACCTTCTCCTCTTGACCAGCTAATCCGGTCTTGGCTTCCAATTTGGATATATAACTGCATCTCTCACAGGTCTGAATGTTGGGAGGTAGGAGGAGAGGATTTGGCTGTGTACATGAGGCAGTTGCTACACTGCCTCAGAATGCCCAAGTTCACCAGGTTAATAGGAGAAAGCACAGGGAACTGACTAATGTTCAGGAAGAAAAGTGAGGTTTAAGGGAAGGCAAGAACTGAGTGACTTATATAATGTTTGACTGAAAGACAGTTGTTATAAAGAAAGAAAAGATATAACTTGTGCAAATGGAAAATTGTTAATACGTTTTTTTTCTACTAATGTATGGTTGCCTAAATCTTAAGTGATATTTTAATAAAGGTATTTAGGATTTTTTAATTATTTAGCAGGTAGATAACTTGGTGCTAAAGTAGCAGCTTTTAACATTAATAGCAGTTTTTTTTTTTTTTTGTAATGTGGTTGGGATCTAACTCAATGCTCAATGTATAAAGAATTTATTAAGTTGGGGTGAAACTTGGCAGGGTAGATTTATTTGCGTCTTTTATTAAGCAAGCTGTTTGTTGAACTGATTCACAAGGCTTTCTGATTTGAAGTGAGTGGACTGGACTGGTTAGCTTGTCCCGACTTTTTACTGATGACCAGATGAGCTTTGGGTTGTGTTGGCAAGTTTCTTAAATTGTGATGTAATGAGTCTTTTTGTCTAATGTCTTAACATTTGGTTAAGTTTCTGAGATGTCTATATTGCAATAAATTGAAATTTGTCTTCTAACCAGACTTACCAAGCTTTGTCTCTTTGCCTCATAAGCATTTTTGTTATTCTGGATAACCAGAGTGTAGGATAAGTTCAGCCAGCCTGTTTCTAAGAGGGGCTTGGGCATAAAGAGGGAGGGAGGGGGTGAATAAATTATTGTTGAATTCATTGATAGCATCATTTAGATGAAGTGTTTTTCGAATGTTCCAGTTATACAGCTTGAGTATTGGAGACATTTTATTTTTGCAACATAGACAGATTTCTTACCTGCCTGTGAAAGTGCTGCTTGTGGATAGACATACAGTTGTCGAATTACAAATGCTGGAAGGTAGTCACTTAGTGTACTGGGGAGTGTGTCAAAAAAGGCAATGCTGTTTGTAGAAGTGATGGATCCAGACTAGAGCATATTCTCTTTTTGCAATTTTATATCATCTGGTTGGCATTATTATTTGCGTAAAACTGTAAGGGTGTATGAAACTTCGGTGATTTTTTTACAACGTATAGACTGCCATCAATGTTTAAGTCCTCAAATCTTGTTGCTTCATGAGAAATACTGGAAGATATTTATTATAAGATTTCTCCGTGGGGATATACAATGCAATAATGGTAGCATTCTTGCAACTGTTTGACTGTGTGGGGTAAGGTTCTCTGCAATACTGAACTGAAGGGTGAAGAGTTGGATCGGGAGAAAGGAGAGACTTGTAAGGTAGCTTTATATACGACAGCAACACTTCCATCTCTCTTATGAATTCTGTCAGATTGAAGGATACTATAACCGTGGGGGGGGGGTACAAATTTCTTCACCTTTGGAGTCTTGCTTTACCCAGGTTTCACTTGCTATTGGACTGTTGGGGCAGTGGATGGCCTTACAAGCACATACTTCAGATATTCTATTGCATATACTGAAAAGGCTGACACTCTGAAGATAAACGCCAGATGGGGTAGGTGAGTTCAGGTGGAGATATGGTCTACTTAAATTGGTTAATGGACTTGAAATTTGATATTTACTGTGAAAGTTTGTGGTTGGGATGGATATCTCCACTTAACTGTAAAGCTAGTGGGTGCAGGTCAGAGTGTGTGAAATACCTTTAAGAAGCATTCCAGTTAGTAAGTACTGACCATGTGCAAGCAAGAGTGCCATTTTGAGTGAGCAGCCAGAGTCAGAGCATGTATGTATGAAGTCAGGGAGTCATCCCTACTGTTCAAAAGACTTGCAAAACAAATCAGAAACAAATTCCAGGTACTAAAACTCACTTAAATTATTTCTTTCACCACAAATATAAAACGAAGCACTAAGAAGTGTATAACATGATGGTAAACAGGACACTGACATCTTGTATACCCAGGAGATAAGGTGGAAAGGTGGTGAAGCAAAACCAATTCGCTTAAGATCCAAAGTCTACTACTTAGGGAAGAAAATACTATAAATGGTGCTGGAATTTTGGTGAGGGAGAGTCTTCTGAAGACAGTGAGGGATGTTTTCAGAGTTAGTGACAGACTCAAACTCCGGTATAAAGATAGGGAATTATTCATAGGTTCATACTAGGCTATCTGCCCTAGGGCATTTATAAGCCTAGCCAGAGTTGTGTGGCTTTCACCACCCCTTAGGTTGAAGAATACTATACCCATTAGTTTTCCGTGCCTCTGTCCAGCAGTGATACAGAGATGATCCCCGGGGTAAACCTATGATCTCCCATCCACTGGTCAAGATTCCTCTTGAACAGAGCCAGCGAGGTGCTCTGTCTCACATGGACCGGGATTCTGTTCCACAGCATAGGGAGTCTCTGGGTGATGAATCTGTCCCTCCAGCACATCCTATTTATGTCCGTGTTGAGGTTTAAGTCTCTTGCTCTTGTGGCTCTGCTGGATTTGGATTTTTTGAGGTGGAGCATGTCCATTAATTCCAGGTTGGACATGGCCTTGTATGTCAGGCACAGGTCACCTCTGAGCAGACAGTATGCGACTGAATAGAGCTGGAGTTTCTTCAGTCGGGCAGCATATGGCATATTTTGAGCCCTTTATCCTTTTGGTGAGGAACTTTTGGGGTCTTTCCAATTGCTGCAGGTGTCGGGTAAGATACATTCCGAATGGGGCATTGTACTCAATCATTGGTCTGATAAGTGAAGAGTACAGGGGAACAATGACCTCCCTTGATCTGGATGTGAATCCCTTCATAATCAGGTGGGCAATGTAGAAGGTCCTCCTAACCACTTTGGCAATGTGAGTGTCAAAAGAAAGGTTACTGTCAACTTGGGTCCCCAGGTCCCTGATAACCTCTTCTGTGCTTAATGGATTGCCACCTATGTGGTAACTTGGGGTTACCTTGTTTTTACCAAAGGGTATGACTATACATTTTTTGGCATTTAGCTTAAAGCCATGGCTCTGGCACCAGTTATCCATTTCTATGAGACCTCTCTGAAGGATATCTGTGTCTGATGGATTTTCAACTATGGCGCCCAGTTTGCAGTCATCTGCAAACTTTGTCAGCCACAATCCTCCTATGTTTGCCTGCACTTCTGAAAAGTAGATGCCGAACAAGAGGGGGCCCCAGGACTGAGCCCTGTGGGACACCGCTTGTGACCGGCTTGCAGTCTGACATGGCACCAGCAACTCTAACCCTGTGGGTTCTGTCCTTGAGCCAGTTTGCAACCCATCTTGTGACATATGGGTTTACATTTAAGCTGGTGAGCTTTTCTATGATAGCCGAGTGGGGTATTGTGTCGAAAGCTTTTGCAAGGTCAAGGTAGGCTGTGTGAACTGCCTTACCCTCATCAATGGCCTTGGTGACTGTTTCAAAAAAGTTGACCAAGTTCAAGAGGCATGATCTGCCCTTGACAAAGCTGAATTGGGTAGGATCCAATGTCTGTAGGTCCCCTATGTCTTTATTTATGAGTTCCATTATGATCCTCTCCATAGCTTTGCAGACCAGGCTTGTTAAGCTTATGGGGCGGTAATTACCAGGGTCCGTAGAAGCACCGCCTTTGTGGAGTGGGACCACAGTTGCCGTCACGCCACTCTTTGGGCACGTATCCTGTGGTAAGGCTAAGATTAAACAGCAGCCTTATGTGTGGGTTTAGTTCCTCATTGAGTTCGTGTAGCACACAGCCGGGGACACCATCCGGTCCCATTGATGCTGTGTTTTTAGCTTTAGAGAGAGCAGCTCTCACCTGGGCATTTGAGATGATTGGGAGGCTACACTCTGCTGGGATAGATATTTCTCCTTTTGGGGGGGAGGGAGAAATTTTCACTGAACCTGTCTGCCAGTATGTTTGCAATGTCTGTGGGTTCAGTGATTTTGTATCATTTTGGACTAATTCTGAGCATATCTGGGAGTTTCCACCCAGATTTCTAACATAGCTAAAGAAGGCCTTATGATTGTCTTTTGAGTCCTTGGCGATTTTTCTCTCAAAGTTGGCTTTGGATGATTTTATGAGTGATCGTAGTTTTTTACTAGTATTGATCAGAGATGTCTTCCCTTTTAGGGATTGTGCTCTATCTTGTAGTAGCTTTCTCCTCTTGTTGTAAAGTTTGTTTATGGCTGGGGTCCACCAGATCGGGCGCTTGCCTTTGGTGGAAAGGGTCTTGATTTTATTTGGGATTGCTTGATCCATGCAATCCTGGAGGTGCTCGTAGAAAGCATTTGTAAGGGATTCAGCAGCGTGGGTTGTGGTTTCCAATGGCTCAGGGGCCTTGAAGGATACCACACCAGTCTTAAGAAGTGTGAAGTTGGCTTTGAGAAGTTCTTCACTGTGGTCTTTTTTGTTGGGGGTGGGGGCGGGATGTGGATCACCAGTGAGATTAGTTTATGGTCTGATCTCACCAATGAGGGATATACTTCCGGTGTGAAGCATTTTGTCCCCATGTTTGTGATGATCAGGTCTAGTATATTTTCACCTCTTGTGGGAATGGTGACAATTTGTTCCATAGCATATGAGTTTATGAACTCCAGGAACCTTTGGGCTAGGGTATTGGGGCTTGAGTAATGCTCCCAGTCTATGTTTGGGTAGTTGAAGTCACCCAATATGATGGTGTTTGGAGAGACATTTATACTCTCCAGTGTCTCCAGTGTCTTCAGGAAGGCTGTGTGGGGTTCCTGAGTTTGAGAGGGTGGCCTGTAACATGCTACAAACTGTAGAGCAGTTTTGCCTATGGTTAATTGCACCTGAATGGTCTCTGATGCTTCGTGAGTTGCCACCAGCCTGGAGGTGTGGGTATCCTTGATGAATATGAACCAGGTTTCAGTCACAGCACAGACATCAATGTTCTCCATACTGAGGAGGGCTTCGAGGGCATGCATCTTGAGATTTAGATTTCTGGCATTGAGCAGCATTACCCTTAGTTTTTTTCCATTATTGTTTTCTAGGGCGGTGGGTTTAGAATTTGAGCCTTGTCTAAAAAAGGCACTATGGGGGTGGCAAGAGCCTTTGCCAATATCCAGAAACCCAGGGGTGACAGGTGCAAGCCATCCCTTGCAAAGCAGCGTGGCTTGTCAAGCATGTCATTCCAGGCAGACAGACATTGGATCCCCTTAGAATGACACCAGAAATTAAGCCAATTATTAAAACTGATCATTTTGTCTCTGTATAGTGGCATCATTCTTGGTGAAAGTAGGATACTGCTCAGGGTCAGGGTCATACCAGCCTGGGCTACATAATCTGAGAGCTCCTTTATGTCTCTTTTCATGTAGTCCAGGGAGGTATGTCTCAGGTCATTCACACCGGCATGGACAATGACTGAGTCATACTTGTACTTGCTGTGGAGTGACCTGAGTGCTTGTGTTATGTGGCGGATTCTAGCGCCCGACAGGCAGCTTACTGTGACCCTCTTCTTGTTCAGTCTGGTGAGTGGGACGTCAGTGTGTCTGACTATGGAGTCACCTATGACAAGTGTGTCTGACATTGTGTTTGGCCTTAAGGGCAGTGACTGATTTGCACACTGACTTTGTGATCTATGTGTTGCTTGTGTTATGTCATGAGGTGGCAGTTGTTTGGGTGTCTGCTTTGGAGGCCTCTGCTGTTTTGGTAGATTTTTGATCAGTGCCTCCGAGTATGTCTTTGTGTGTTTATGTGTTTGATTTGTAGTTGTGATAGTTCTATGTGAGACTGGGTTTATGGTGTGCGTGGTTACCTTCTCCTCCTGTCTGGTAATGTTAGTCTTTGTCCCACAGCAGTGTTGTAGTGTCAAGGGAAAAATAACATTCAGATAGCAATGCAGGTCCTGCAAGATAAAACAGGAAGACACAAGTCAGTATTAATAATGGGGGATCTGCATGCTCATGTCAGGACAGATATAACAGGATAGGAGGACTGACTGGGTTCCTATGGGTGGGGCAACAGAAATAAAGGAGGAGAGTCCATTCTAGATTTCTGTCTGGCAAATGGCTTGATGGTGGTCAACAAATCGTTCAACAAGAGAGAGAGTCTCAAGAATACATACAAGAGTGATCAGTATGCTACTCAGGTAGACGTCCTCCTAGTAAGGAAATAGCAGTGGGGCAGAATCAGAGATTGCAGTAATTTCCATAAAAACAATTGGCCACAGCATAAACCACTGATAGTTACAGCTAGATGCAACAATCACAAGAATTGAAGGAAATACTCAAGGCTGTAGCACCTCATGAAGAAGAGGAAAGAGCTGGAGTCAATCAAGAATGACATCACCTCAAAACAACATGAGTGAGGACTGTAGGACAGTTATGGGGCCAAACCAGATTTGGAAATAACATACTTAAGAAAAGCTGGTGTTGGAATGCAGCGATACAGGAAGTTATAAAAATAAAGAAATATGGGGAAAAAGTGGAAAAGACAGTCCAGGCCAAGCCTAAGGCATCAGTATAATTAGCAAACAGCAAAATATCAGCTTCTGAAGTATGACTCAGTAGACAGCATAAAGAAACTATCAAGTTGAAAGGGAAAGATAAAAAACTAAAGAAGATAGACATCAGACACTCATAAGGGATACTAGCAGCAATCATATTCTTCTGAATGAAGAAAACCCCAATGCCCCATATAAAGCTTGCAATAAAACAGGAAGAAGAAACCCTCCTAGGCCTCATCAAGCTGAGAAGAAATTACATTTTAAATACACACACACACACACACATATATATATATATATATATATATATATATATATATATATATATATATAAACACCTGTGAAATACATGTATTCACCAAAAAGTGTGCATACCCTTGCTACCACAAGGTAAACATACTGCTGTATATTTAAAATGAGCTACATGTAGAATGGAAAAATATCAGTATAAGATTAACATGAAATAAAGATCCACACTGTAACTTTGTAAAACAGCGAGGAATTAAATTTAAGACTTTGTAATGACACATTTAACCACCCATGAGATTAATTTTCTTTTAAACTCATGAAAAGTTACTGATGATATACAACTGCAACATTTGTCACATTAACTACATCTGGAGATCATTATGGGAAACCTAGAGAGAAATACTTACGTTGGCTTAAATATCTACTTTGTATTCTAGACCTATCTAACTATGAATCTTTTAAAATGTCAGTGCACATATAACCTGTGAAAACAAAAAAGTTATTAAAATCAAAGTCCCCTTCTGTGCAAAACCTTCTTTTCTTCATTCCTTTTCTCCCCTCCTTAAAATGCAGTCAATCTCTGGATAGTACAAACATCTCTGTGTCCACATTTTACAATATTTTTTTTCTGACTGAAGCTTTACAATTTATTTTTTAAAAACATCTTTATTGATCACTTGTGACATAGGCAAACTTATTTATATACAAGTAATTAAACCATATTAATAAGTTCACATTTACAAACATTCTACATCACATATCATCATCTAATTAAAGCAGCATTACATATATTATTCAATTTCTGCCTTCTCTTAAACCTCATTCCTCCCCTCAAAACAATTTCTTATTAAACAAAATGTTCAAAACTGAGACATACTGATAAAAATATTCAAAATAATTATGAAAACATTTTGAAACAATATCTGAATTGCATAAAATATACAAAAAAGGGAAAGCAATAGTATTTTGTCTCTATGTACTACTTTTTGGCATTAACTAAAGCTATTCGAAGTATCCGAAGTGTGCAGTGTTTGCAAGTGTGTGAAGTATTACAGTGCAGCTATTTCTTAAAGTTCAGTTATTTCAAAACATTTTTCACAGAGTACAGTTATTTCAAAGCATATCTTGCAGAGTACAGTCTTTCGAAGAGTTTATTGTGCATCTGACTATTGTTACAAGTACATGATGTATGTGCATGTTTGTACTTTATTACAAGGACCAAGACTGCATTGTGTTTTGCTATAATCTGTGGGCATGGCAGAAGGTTTTCACAGACCTGCATCACTTGCATTTGATGATAATATCGGAGAAAAGTGGAGAGTGAGCAGGAATATAACATTTTCATACAGGCTGCTTTTCCTGACAAAGACACAAGTACAAAAGCATTTATTCTGCTTAATTTAGCTGGTTCACAGGCCACTGAAACAGAGCTTTTATTTGTGTATGCACCGGCTATGTTTGGAGGGGGAAGACTGCCATATTGTGGTACCGGCTGAAACGTGGGAAAAACCTGAGTGCTTAAAACAAATTTAGAGAGATGTGTAACCACCCAAATGAATATTACAATGGAGAGGCACTTATTTTACACAAGGGATCAAACCCTGGTGAAACTTTTGCAGCATATATAACCAGCTTGAGAAATAAGGCTAAAATGTGCAGATTTGGTGATATGAGAGATGAGTTGATAAAAGACAGGCTTCGGTGTGGTATTAATAATGACACAGTGAAAAAGATTTTGCTTCGAGACAGTGAACTGACATTAAATAAGGCCATTGAGATTTGTCAGACATACGAACTTACAGAGAGGCACACAAGTATGAGTACAAATGAGAAAGCAAGTCTTTCAGTGCCTTCCAATGCTAATGTTGATAGTAAGTAGCACATGGTTAAAACAAACAGGCCCAAACACAGGGCAACTACTGCAGGTCCTGTAACAGTCCCTGGGAAACCCAGAGTCTTTCCAGCAAATTCCAGGACATGCTCAGTGAAGCATAAGGGTGAGTCAGCAAAGTCAAAACATGTGCCCCACCCAGCTTCATAGTCAACTATCATAACCGTGGTGGTAATCATGAACCCAAACGAGAAAAGTGCTTAGCTTTTGGTCAGCAGTTTCATTCTTGCAATAAGTGGAATCATTTCAAAATATTTTGTAAATCAAATAAAGCACATTATTTTATTAAAAAAGGGCATTCCAAGAAGCAAAGTGATCAATTAGAAAGCTGCAACCTTACTTTTTATGTTAATGGTGTGTCTCTGCTTGGTGAAACAGTCAATGTAATAGATTTGTGGGCAAAGAACAAAATCTTTTCTACTGTTTAGATTACTGGGAGTCCTGTGGAGATTAAAGCAGATACTGGCTCAAAGAGCAATGTTATGTCAGCAGAAATGTTTGTTAGAGTAAAAGTTGCAGAGCATCTTGATTTGACAAAGTCTGCGAAGCTTATTGCATATGCTGGTGAAGACATTCAAACTGAAGGCTCAGTAGTGCTTTCAAGTTATTCTGCTGAGAACAGCTATGACTTGCATTTGTACATAGTTAAGAGACACTTGCCGTCATTATTAGGCCTCAGAGACAATTTGAAATTGGGACTACTTTCACTTAATAAAGAAGTCCACCATATAAGCCTGCATGACAACTCAAATTTCACCCGCACCATTTTTTTTCTGAGTATACTGATACTTTTGCAAACAAACTAGGCAAACTACCAGTTGTGTATTCTATGAAGTTAGACCCAGAGGTCAGCCCAGTTATCAGACCAGCACAGAAAGTTTCAGTAACTATGCAAAACAGAGTCAAAGCCGCGCTAGTCAGAATAATCTAGGGACCTCAACCTTGTCACCACAATAAACAGAACATGCTGGAGGGATAGATTCCTGTCCCAGAGACTTCCCATACTCTGGAATAAACTACCTATCTATATCAAACAAAGCTCCTCATTAGCACTCTTCAAGAAAAATCTTAATGATTGGATGGGAAATAGGAAATTCACCCCGGGGATCACCTCTGTGGCTCTGCTCGACAGTGGCACAGGAAAATAATTTTCTTGGGTGGCAAAAGCCAGGGTACCTTTTTGGCTGGGCTTGTATAGGCTCCAGGGTCAACAGTGTAGTACCTACCTATGAACCTATGGTGCAGCTAGGAGTAATTTGTCCAGTAGAAGAACCTACTGAATGGGTATCCTCCATCTTAGTAGCTCATAAGAAAAGCTCAGATAATATCAGAATATGTATTGATCCAAGAGATTTGAGTAAAGCATTTAAAAGGCCTCATCATCCAATGCGCACGGTTGAGGACGTTGTTGCCCTCATGCCAAATGCCACTTTTTTCTCTCTTAGATGCAAAAAGTTAATTTTGGCAAATTTTGCTTGACCGAAAATCTTCATTGTTACCCACATTCAGTACACTATTTGGAAGATATAGATTTCTGAGAATGCCATTTGGAATAACTTTTGCCAATTAAGTCTTTCAGCATGCAATGGAGCAAATTTTTGGGGGGTTATCCATGTACTATTATAGTAGATGATATTCTAGTAGGAGGTAATGGTGAATTCAAACACAAAAGAAACCTCAAGAAAGTTCTGGAAAGAGGATCTGAAGTGAATCTTAAGCTGAATCCTCAGAAGTGCAATTTCAGGCTACGAGAAGTCACTTATGTTGGTCACTTGTACACCAGTTCAGGCTTATGACCAGATCCTTCCAAGCAAACAGCAATTCTCAAGATGCCAGCTCCAGACAATGTTCAAACCATGCAACATTTTCTTGGCATGGTCAACTATCTAAGCAAGTTTACTGCAGATTTAAGCCATCTTTCAGCACTGCTAAGAGAGTTGAGAAGCAAAGACGTAATTTGCTCTTGGTCAGAACAGCACCAAAGAATATTTGATGTCCTGAAACAGAAGACTGCTAGTCCACCAACTCTCAGCTACTATGATGTTCACAAGCCAGTTACTCTTTCCTGTGATGCTTCTAAGTTTGGCCTAGGTACAGTTATTCTTCAAGAGAGCAGTCCAGTAGCCTATGCTTCAAGAACTCTTACCCAAACCGAGACGTAATATGCCCAGCTTGAAAAAGAGCTTTTGGTGATTGCATTAGCATGTTTGAAGTTCCATGATTATATTTATGGCAACTTATCCAGATCGAAACTGATCACCAGCCTTTAGTTACTATTTTGAAAAAGCCTTTGCATACAGCTCCAGCTAGAGTGCAATGCATGATGTTCAAATTGCAGAAGTACAATTTTAATCTTGTTTGCACAAAAGGCAAATTTCTTTACCTTGCCTATACCTTATCCAGATCACCCAGAAAAACTACAGAACAGCCTAATAATGAGCAACTTGAATGAGGTCATGGAAGTGAGAAATGTTTATTCTACACATCTTGATGAGCAACTGTATTTTCCATACAGAGATGAGATTTTGTCAGACAATGGTATCATCATGAAAGGTCTTAAAGTATTTGTTCCAAAATCCTTGCAACTAGAGTACATTAAGATACTGTATTGTGGCCACCCAGGAACTGAATTTACCAAAAGAAGGGTGAGAGGACTAGTATTTTAGCCTTCTGTGACAAGAGGTATCGAGAAAGTACTTTCATCTTGCTCAGTATGTAACAGTACAAAGACGCATCAACAAAAAGAACCACTTCATTTAAGCCAGGCCACAGATATCTTTGAGTGGAATGGTCAACATTACATGGTGTTAGTAGACTCTTATTCAAATTGGTTCTAGTCTGACCTACTTCCCAACTTTACTTCCAACACTGTCATTACTAAGTTGAAGAGACATTTTTCTGTCCATGATAGTCCACACAGAGTTATTTCTGACAATGATGCATAATTTACAAGTCAGCAGTTCAAGAAATGTGCAGAAGCATGGGACTTTGTTCACATTACGAGTAGTCCTGAATACCCTCAGTCAAATGGCTTGGCTGAAAGTGCAGTTCAGAGTGCAAAAGCCAGACATGACAATACTGATGTTTTTCTAAACTTATTAAATCGCACATTCTTCGTGATAATAATCTTGGTTCATCTGCCCAGAGACTTATGTTGAGACAAACCAGAACCACATTAGCTATCAGCAGTAATTTATTGGTTCCATGTGCTAAAAATAACAGCTGTAAAAGACCAACTGTTGAAGAAGCATTTGTCCCAGAAGTCTTACTACGACAAAATCAGCAAACCGCTCCATTCTTTACAAAAAAGGAGATAGTGAGGATGCAGACATCAAAAGGTTTTGATTGCACTGGATTTGTGAAAAGTTTGTGTTGAGCAGAGATCATACATTGTGGAATCACAAGGAATGGAATTCAGACGAAATCAGAAGCATTTACCAGTGTCCGAATCAGTGTTACAGCATCCTGCCTATGACAAAGACTCTAGTTCTCAGAGTGAATTGTCCAATGTTCTTGTTCCAGAGCACATTCTGTCAGCAATTCCTGCTCTTGAGAAAGTCCCCGAGAGTCCACTAGCAAAACATTCCCCAGTGACTGTCCCTGTTGCTAAACCCCAGAGATTAGGTCATATCTCAAAAGCTAGTTCCAGATATACAGCAACCTGGACATGACTTTTGTTTTCTTTATTAGTCTCTGTATAATTGCATGCCTATTGAAATGTCACTGTTTATATGAGATAGCTCTGTAAAGAGGGAGAATACAGGTCAGTGTGTGTGATACACCTTTAAGAAGTATTCAAGTCAGTAGGCACATGCATATAAGTACTGATGACATGCAAACAAGAATGCCATTTTGAGTGAGCAGCCAGAGTGAGAACGTGCATGTATGTAGTCAGTCAGTTAGGTAGTTTAAGTTTAATGTTCTTGCTATCCATCCTGATTTGTTTGTATGCAATAAACTACTTAAACGAACACCCAGGCCTCAACATCTTCCTAATGTATACAAGAAGAGTGACAGTGGGGACTAATGGGTAAAGTGAAGCCATTTGTTTTACTTCAGAGTTTAAAAGTTGGTTTAATGAATTGTGAGTTATTTAGGAAATAAGTTTTAAAGTAATGAAAGTAGGTAGCTGTTGTGGCATGAGGTGAAATGTACACAGATGCAATACTTTGTCTTATTGGGTGAGGGTGAAGTACACTGTGGAAGACAGTTAAGGTATAGGTGGTGGTGACAGGATGTGAGCAATATTAGCAGTAAGATTCCTAGTATTACTGGGCTGGTTTGCTGAAGGGACAGAGAGAAGTTTTAAAGGATGGCTGCACCACTGTGTTTGGTAGATAGAAGGTGGTAACTATAGATAGTAATTTCTCTGTATATTACATTGCATCTTAATTCAGTTAAGTTTAGTCTTCAGAGTGGAGAGAAGGTGCAATTATATCAGTTCTGTCAGAAAAAAAGTTAGGGATAGAATATGTACTGCACTTTGAGCAGTAAAAAAGCACAATTGTTTTGATGCATTATGGGGAAACTTGAGAAAGGAGGAGTTAACTAAGACTTAAGACTATGACACATTCAAATGCATAGGTGAGACATGGAGAAAAAGAAAGACCAACTCTAGTTACTTCAGTGGTGAAGCAGTGGGGTTGTGTTGTTCTAAGAAAGTGGATTGGATGGGTTATCAATGTGTGAAGTCTTGTTTAGAGATAAAATTAGATTAAGCAGGAGTGAGTGGGAATTGGGAGAAAGGTCGCATTGCAGAGCAAGCCTGAGCATAGTGGACTGACAATTGCAGGACAGTGGACTACTACTAAAAACAATCTATGGGAGTCAGTCTGAATAAGAAAGAAAGAGAAAGGCCAGTCACAAAAGTGAAATGCACCAGAAGGAATGTATTGCTGAAAGCAGTGAATGTGAAGTAATATTTACTGATAAAGCAAGTACAGACTGACAGAAGTAAGCCTCAGAACAGAAAACAGGCAAGAAGGAAGGAAGGTTACTGTCTGTCATATGTTACTGTATGATTGTGTCCTTAAAGAACTAAATTCTGTGTAGGCTGTGTAAGGCACTATGACAAAGTGAGATACTGCCAGCGCAGCTATCTGGAAGTTTGTACATAATTATAATGTCATTTGTGAATATCAACAT
The DNA here is from genome assembly GCF_019279795.1 of Protopterus annectens. Taxonomy (NCBI): domain Eukaryota; kingdom Metazoa; phylum Chordata; order Ceratodontiformes; family Protopteridae; genus Protopterus; species Protopterus annectens. The sequence continues at coordinate 704,597,886 of NC_056745.1, read as the reverse complement.
GATCTATACAAGACATTTGTGCTACAAATGTATTAGAACTCATGTTATATAAGATGGTTTGTACACCATGTGTGCTGAAGAGATACCTTGTACAGTGTTTCTGCTTGAAATGTATCCACAGTGTGCCCTACTGGAAGAGAACAGAAATGTACATGCACTATTGCAATTGTTTAAATGTATATATTTTAACACTGGAAACTGGAATACAGGAGGTTAACTTCAGAAAAATAACTAAAATTAAATTACTTTATGGCTAGGCCATAAAAATATGTTATCTTTCAGTTTCAGTGCAGCAACAGACACCATGTCTATACTAGGGAGCTTTCTCTATTGTCTCTAAGGTGAAATAATTACTAGTTTTGAAATGTGAAGGGATGCAATTGTTTTACGACTTCCCGCATCTGCCTAAGATCTGAGGAAAATGTATTTTCACAGGTAGATGCTAAATGCTACCAGCTGCCATCAATGGTTGTTTTGGGCCTGGGATCTAGGAGTCAGATGACAAGAAATTATGCCATTCTGCAAGCTATTCCAGCAGCAATATTTGAGGGATTCACTTCGGAATCTCAAAATTCCTATACATCGAATGTCATATGATCGAGACCATAAGATTGATGTTTCAATTTATTTATAATTCTGAAACAATCCCCCCCCAAAAAACTGCTTAAATGATTATGCAGGAGGGCAAGGCCCCCTGCAACCCCACACCCCCGCTACTTTAATATACCAACTCTGAGATCGCACTACAGTGTGGAAAAGGGAAATCTCCTGTTCCTCGCTGTATGCAGATCTCTGTTCAGAATTTCGAAATACTGAAACTTGATCATATGGTCTCAACCATATGAAATTTGAGGTTTCAGTAGTTTGACATTCTGAAGGGCACCCACATTTGAGATATTAAGTTAAGAAATCTCTTCGAGAGAGACAGCATTCTGTATTCTGTCTTGAACCTGACAACTAAAAGACCCATTCACCACATCTGCCTTGCTCTGATGAAATAAGTTTCTAGGAAGTAAGTTTCTCTTAGATATAGTCAGGAATATAGCAAAGTTTAGTTTAGATAGTTTTCTTATTTATTTGGGACTGTCCCACAACATTGTTTAAATATTTAATGTGATTTTGAACTCCCATGTCACTGTAATTAAATACAGAGTATTTTCTTGTTCTTTTATTATTTATTTATATTTAAACCTTTCATTATGGCTGATTTTTGTGAGACATATTTAAGTTCTGAGAGTACTTGCATTTTATTTGGCGACACTGTGTAGACCACTCCTAATGGCCTTGCTTTTTGTCAAACTACCATTCGTATTAATAGTAGCATTACACAGTAAAAGTGGACACCCTTTGTTAAGGACCTTAAAGTAGCTGATAAGGAGTTGGCTGGTGGCAGTTATAGCTACCTTATAGACTGGGCAAAAGGAGGCATAGCTAGTAAACTTGTTCCAGCCTTTGCCAGGTGTGTGTGTGTGTGTGTGTGTGTGTATGTGTGTGTGTGTATATGTGTGTGTGTGTGTGTGTGTGTGTGTGTGTGTGTGTGTGTGTGTGTGTGTGTGTGTGTGTGTGTGTCTGTGTGAGCTACTTGGGCAGGGGCATGAAGCACTGGTTGGAGAGAGAGGGTGCTGGAGGTCTTGGCTTGGCCACTCAGCTGAGATGTCAACTCTATTGCTATGCCAGTGGGCAGTCTTATTGGTGATCTGGAGAAACCAGACCCAGACTGACTGCGGTGTGTGGTCTTAAGGGAAATTGCACTTGACGCAGAGAGCTGTATCTGGAAATACTGTGTGTTTACGTGTTATCCTACCAGTGTACATCCCCCATTGTTGTCAGTGGTGAGGATTGAGGCTCCTTGATTACTGGTTCAGTGGTGGGTCGTCACAGGCACATTGAGTGTTCTGGAGCTAGATTCTAGCTAAGCTGGTATGTGTACAGGAAGGTGTTGTTGCAGATGATTCCCAGATGTGCAATTAAAATATAATACAATCTAAAGAGAAATGACAGAAAACTAGCCAGCAAACACAGTTTGCAACTAGTAATGTACGCTGCACGTTTTAGTTATTTTGTGTTCTTATGGAGTTTTCGCTCCTTTTACATTATAGAGAACAAGGTGAAGGAAGCACAATGATGTCTGGTTACTGCTACTGAAGTGCAGAACTATCTGTCTTTGCAGTTTCTGAAAAACAATGTATGGCATAACCATGCTTATCTGTTTACAATAGTAATTTGACTGAGGCTGTGTGTGTCATGTAGAAAGATGACCAAGAAACTTGCCCCCCCAGGTGGTTGCAAATAGTCTTTTTGAGGAACTCTGGTTGCGGGTATCCTTTCCTGATGGGCTTGAATTATAGTAAGAATGCACCTTTTGAAATGCTTTTGCAGACAAAAAAGCGAGTCTCTTTTGCTAAAAAAAGTTTAATTCTTTATACTGAAGTATTTCTGCTTAAGGAGTAGGGTGTGCATACACATATTTAAAAGGTTACCTTTGCCTTTTTCCAAGTCAGATATGGTATCATCAGTTGCTTTACCAAACAAAAATTCTTGAGCATAGAAAATCTTTTTCTCACAACTTCATTTTGAGTATGTTCTGTGCCTTGTTAACTTTCTTAAAACTGCAACTGACAGGTGGTAGTTACAGCAGAATCCAAACCATTATAACCACATTTAATAATATTTACACCTATCTTGTCTTCTGTTGTAGCTATTTTTTATTGTGTGTATGACACACTATAGATTCTCCCAAGTCTGAATTAAGTTGCAGCTTTGATAAACCATATAAGCTACGCAGTTTAATGCTCTCACTTCTATGGTACCAAATATGCAAAGGTTATCAGCATATTTTTCTAGTAAACTTGTATCTTTAGCCAGATGAAACATACCCATGAAGAAGTCTTCCAGTTTAGTTACAAGATGATAAAGATATAATCAAAGGATCACCTCTGTGTATGTTGTGTAACTCTTGTCTATATAAAGTTGGTTTCATATAACATTTCAGCCATTTTTTGGTACTGGAGACTGAGAATCTGAATACTGTTTGCTTCAAGTTTACATTTGAAAGTATAGGGATAACTAACTATGCGTTTCAACTTCTCATCACCTCTATGCATCTTTTCTCTGCATATGAAGGGTTACCTAAAAGCAACCCAGAATATTCTCCCATGAAATGTACAGTTTCCAAAAAGGTATTTTCTGTGAAGAACCCAATGACTAGGAAGAACTGTCATATTCTTCGTAAGAAAAAATGCCTGATACAAACATATACCTCTTTACTAGAGGAGTCATGAGATCTTTTTCCCCCCTTTAAACCTTTGTGGGTATTTGTGAATAGTCACATCTCAGTATTCTATTTGAAGATTAGTGCCTGTCCAATGAATGCATCAGTCCAGGCCCTCTTGTTTAATATGGTTTCCAGAACAAAGCTTAAGCAATCCTTTGCAAGCAGTATTTTTGTAGGAAGTCTGTGGCTAGACAGAAGTTAGATTAAACAGTTACAAGTGGCTATGATAGAAGAAATACTTAGCAAGCACCTCATCCTCCACAGAAGCCTCTTGACCTAAACTTGATCACAGGGAACACCAGGTACAGATGAAGGTGTTAAAGTTATATCATTGGGAAGCACCAAGGCCATTGAACAAAATGTTGGTAATTTCACTAATTACTTTATATCAGTAGTTTTTCAAGTCACTTGTAGTATAATATTCTCCTCAAAATCTGAAATGGACATTCATTTCTTTAGGTCTATTTGCAGCTTCTATCGATGACAATTTTACTATACTTTACCACCTTAAATCTTTTCTCATCTTCTTCTTCTTCTTTCGGCTTTTCCCAGTTAGAGGTCGCCACAGCAGATCACTGTCCGCTCATGATTGGCAGTGGAGTTTTAAGGTGTCGAGTTGCCAGCCCGGCGCTCAACCTTCCACAGAAGGCACACGCACGCACTCATGCCTAGGGCCAATTTCGTGTGTCCAATCCACCTAGAGCATATTTTTGGGATGTGGGAGGAAACTGGAGCACCCAGAGGAAACCCACGTGACCACAGGGAGGACATGCAGACTCCGCACAGAAGGCACCCTAGCCAAGGATCGAACCGGAGAACCTCTTGCTGTGAGGCAGCAATGCTAACAGCTGCACCACCGTGGACGCCCAACCTTAAATCTTTTCTCATACTAACTACTAATTCCCTGACTCCACCTTCAAGAAGATTTTCAAGAGAAAGGTAAGAAACACTTTTTTTGTCAAAACACAGACTATAGCCTGTATAAACAGCAAAAAACATATTTATAGTAGTTTGATTTCTGATCCCTGAAGAAAAACAACAAAAGGTCAGTGAGTACGAGGTAGTCGAGTACTAGAAGAAAGAAGGGAAGCTGCTGGCAATACTGACTTAACATGGGAATCTGACACACCTATCAACCTTCAAAAGAATGCAAACTCATGACTAGCCCTGGTTTTCAGAGGGAATGAGGAAGTCAGTGTGAAATTTCTTCCTTTGAAGGCATTCGGCCAAGTTACCAGCACACCAGTAAAGTGATATTTTGGAGCATTGCAATGGCTCATTATTTATGTGTTTTTTTTTCATAAAATGCATGCACATGCACACACTCTACAAAAAAAATGCTGTCCAGTAAAAGCAATCGCACAACTCACCTCAGGGGACCAATCAGCACACTCTTCTATGGTGCTGATCGCAACCTCTATACACCTTGAGTTGACGATAGCTTCCCTATCCTAGCTATGACTTGGCCTTAAAGTACTAGAATTTGTATCAAAGTGTTCTTGAAAGAGGCTAAAAGTCAAATTCAAAGTTTTTATCGCCTGTATCTGTCAGAGGACAGATCAAAAGGAAAAAACATTCTAGAAAAGAAAAAAGAACTTTCATAGGAAACCTACTCAAGTTCTTCCCACAAAGAAACCTGCAGCTCAGCTTCTGACACGTCTAATAGCACTTGTAGAAAATATAACATTTTTCTCATCACTGTTAATGGCAAGGATCCCTGATTTTAAGCTTATGTCAGCTAAGGCTCCTCAGTGTTTGAAGAAACCATACATACAAATTTACAGATGCAAATGCTTCCTCCCTTTAGTTGCTGGCAATAAAATTATTTTATGATTCATCCTGTTACAACTCTTTTTTTAAATGTTTGTAAATACTTACTTACCTAAAGGAAATACTTTTCAGATTAAATGCCACTGTAATAGAAATCATAAAATAACCCAGTTTGTGGAAATCTGAAGTTAGAAGTTCTAGGTATGATGTCACAGATACACTTTTGACTGTACTAATTACTACCATAACCAATTGTTCTGAAAGTCCTACGTATCACTTTTGGAGCATTCTCTATGGATAGCTGTACATCTAGCCAGCATACTAAAGCTTTGGCCCTTCCAAACAACATACTTCGGATCTTACGCCCTGCATCCAAGGCATAATGTACATTAAGCGATGTAAGTGGTGCCAAATCCTCAGGAATGAATTGCCCCAGGAGGACTGGAGCAGTCAAGGAGGAAGAAAAGATAGATGGTACATGCACATCCAGAAAGAAGGAAAAGACCCTTAGGCCAGAGGAAGAAGAAAAAAACAACACGGGAAGGAGGGACGGACGGAATGCACCAACAGTGATAAGCAAGCTGTGTACTATTATGGTAAATTCTTACACAACTGTTCTATATCCTTTCTTAATCACTGCTGCAATATTCCTTACAATAGGGAGAGTGCTAGAGCCACTGAAAGATGGGAGAAGGAAGAAAGAGCTTAGGAACCCTCCAAAACCCCAATGAGGACAGACCTAGCAAAACTTGTTCTGGCCTTAGAAATCCTATCCAACTTGTAGTGCTTAGTATACACAGAAGACCAAGTAGCAGCTTCCAAAATGGATCTAGCATTGAGACCCTTTACAAAAGCTCCAGAACAGGCACACACCCTAGTAGAATGAGCACAAACATAAGTAGGAAGCTGTTTGGCATGAAAAGATTAACAAAAGAAAATGGCTTTAGAAATCCAAGAAAAAAACGGGTTGCTTAGAAATTGCTAAACCCAATTACTTGCCCCTAAAAGCAACAAAATGTTTCTCAAATGTACTAATATCTAAATAATGTGTTGGCTGTCCATGCACATCCAGAGATTGGAGAATACTCTCCCTACTACTCTGAGGAGAAGGAAAGGAAGATGGGTGTTCTGTTTTTAACATCACTGACTACTTGAGCATAAAAGGATTGGTTCTAACGAATAACCCGTCATAAGGGCCTGAAGTTCACAGACTCTCTTGGCAGAAGTCAGGTTTTCTTGCTGCAAAGTTTTAAGGAGGAACAAGCTGCTGGTTCGAAAGGTGCGAATCAATTTTTCAAGAACAAAGTCAAGGTCCCAAATAGAAGCAATAGTTTTTCTTGGAGGTGTAATATGAAGGACACTTTTGAGGAACTCTGTAATCTCAAACCAAGAGGAAAGTGGTGGATCAAGAGGCTGAAAATGAACTTTAACAGAAGAGTATGATATACAACAACTGAGCAACTCCCACAAATAAGAACAGTCGGAATACTCATTAAAGAGGATCCTGTTCATTGTAGTGACACCAAGAAGAAAACTTTTTCACTTTGCAACATAAGTTTTTCTAGTAACGGTTTTCTGGCTTCCTGCAAAATTAGAAGCATGTTCTCCTGCAAACCTTATCACCCAGAGAGTCAATTGCAGCATGAGAAGATGAGTGTGACTTAGAAAGTTCTTCTCCTATGTGAGTAGATCCATCCTACAGGGTAACTTGTGACGACTCCCTGGCCAGGTGAAAAAGAAGGGAAAAACAATGCTGTCTGGGCCAAAACTGAGTCACCAACAAGATTCTGGCCCTATCCAACATGATCTTGTATAGTACCTATGGCAACAGAGGAAGAGGGGGACATGCATACAGGAATGCCCTTTTTCAAAGAAAAGACATGGTATTCAATTTCCAAGCCAAAAAACTTGGCACTCTGGAACAGGACTTGGGGAATTGTCTGTTCTAAGGGAAGACAAAAAGATCTATCCGAGGAGTACCCAATCTATGGACAATGTCCAGGAAAACCTCTTTGTGAAGCATTCACTCATAAGGATCTGCTTGATTGCTTTCCACAACACTGTCTTTTGATGGAATATAGACTGCCTGTAGAATCAATTTATGGTGGATGGCAAAATGCCATGCTATGAGGGCAAGTCTGCAAAGACGATAAGACTTTATTCTCCCCTCTTTGTTTATGTACCATATAACACTTCTGTAGTCTGTGAAAACTCTCGAGTGCATCTGGAGTCCAGAGATAATTTAAGACCTGAAAAGCCAGGATAAGATCTTTCATTTCCTTGATGTTCATATGATCTTTTACCCTCTGTGGTGAACAGATCCCCTGGACCCTGATTTTGTTGGAACAAGCCCCCAGGGCCAAGTCTAAAGCATCTGTAAACAGCTCCTGAGTAGGGGAAGGAACCTGATAGAGAAGACCTGGATTCTGAAATATCTAGTTGATCCACCATAAGCAAGGCAAGAGAAGAATAGGAAAAACCAGAAGGTGTCAATGCTGCAGCTGAACTGTCTTCAGATACCACTGGAACTTCCTCATATGGAGTCTTTCAAAAGGAACCATTGGAATAATGGATACCATGAGCCACAGGGTCTCAGAACCCTCTTCCAAGGTCTGTATCAAATGAAGAAGTGAAAGAAGGAAAGGTGTTGAAGACAGGACCTTGGGAGTAGGAAAAAGAGCCTTCATAGTAAGAGTCTGATCCTGCAGCCCAAGAAAACCTGGTCCGTCGAAAGAGTCAGGATTGACTTCTTTAGAGTGACATCAAATCCCACACTGCAAAGAAGAAGCACAGTGAACTCAAAGTCATGAATCTGTGGTGAGGGAGCCAGAATAAGAAGCTCATCCAGATAAGGAAAAACCTGAACACCATGGAGCCTGCAAAAGGCTATGACTGGGACTAGACATTTCAGAAAAATCCTTGTTGCTCTAGAAACAAAAGCAAAGAACAGAACTAATAATGGAAGGAAGGTCCAGACATCTGTAAACAATGCCAGAAGACAGGGTGCATAGGAGTAAGTAGATATGAATCCTTCAGGCCCAGAGACACCAGAAAAGGTTAAGGAAAAAGGAAATGGAGACTGGAGAGTCAACATTTTGAAAGAAGGAACTTTAAGAAAGGTGAGGTCCAGAATGGGCCTCTAACAGTCTCCTTCCTGGGAACCAAAAACATCCTGGAGTAGATCCAGAATGGGCCTCTAAGAGTCTCCTTCCTGGGAACCAAAAACATCCTGGAGTAGATGCCCTTCCCCCTCTACCAAGGAAGCATTTGGTTGAATAGTACGAGAGGCAAGAGGTCTTGAAGTGGAGGAGGAAAATAAGCAAATGGCAAGGAGGAGGTTGAAAAAGAGGAAGGGACTTTCATATCATGAAATAACCATTGCAAATTATTGATAGAACCCAAGAGTCTGTGGTGATTGACAAGTAGAAACAGACAGTTAACCTTTGGGAAAGAAAAAATTGGTAGAGGGGAAGAGAAAGATAACTGTCAAGTAGAAGCTGATGTGTAACCAGCAAAAGAACTACATGCTGTCCAGGTCAAGAGCTTGCTTCATCCATTTATTGGTAAAATTTAAAAGTTAAGCGCTTTCGTCCACTCAGAGTTTTCATCAGAACCTAGTGGAAATTAACATCACATGACTTATATACTGCCTAAAATATAATTCATCCAATCACCTTATACCCCTAATACAAATTCTTTTTAACTCTGTCTGTTTTTTAGGTGTAGGAGGCTGAGACTCAGGGGCTTGGGAAGCAGATGTACAAGTGTGTAGAACAGTTTCTGAAACAGCACAAACTGCAGAAAATCTGTGATGAAAATCCATCTGTTAAGACAGATCATATCATCTCTTCTGCATATCTGACATCTTGGAGCTTTCCCAATGAAAATGTTCCATCATTTTAATAATGATGCCCCCAAAAGAAAGTTCTTGAACTGGAAAGTCAGAGGAAATAGTATCTTCTTTAGTAGACCCTAAAGCAAAACAAGAGTGACTCTGGCAGCAATAAGCCAAAGATTCCTCCCTAGAATCCAAATCCAAATTCTCATACTCGTGAGAAGAATCACAATCCCTAGGTCATTCTTTTTGTGGGGGGAGAGAGGGAATTTAGAAACAGGACATGCAAATGGTCTGACCCATGTCATCCTCCAACAGGGTTGTGAAAGAGGTAGCAGGTATTGGAACCGGGCATGTCTCAGACTCTACATCTGGCCCTACAGAGACATCCGGCAGGGGCTTCAGAGCATAAGTCTCTGATGTTGTCAAAGGTGGCTGGAAGTCCAGGTGAGCAGATTCAAAAGCCATGGTCCCTTGAGTCAGTAATTTCAACTGCAGATTATCTGAATAAAGATGGATGCACAAGGCCTTAGGAATAAACACCTGGCAAATATCACACTGTGTGTGGTTAAGGTCTGCACCAAAATAAAAAAGGTACTTCCCACATCTATCCTTATATGGAATCTGCATCCCACACTCAACAATGATGCCTTATCAATGGACTTCATAAATTTTCCATTCATGTAGCAGCACAACATCTTTGTCAGGAGGCCCCTTATCCTACTACAGCAAACCAGAGAAGTGGCCCCAGATCACAGTCATGCAGTGGCACACTCCCATCTTACTGAAATACAGTATCTATGACAGAGTACACTCTGCTATAAGACCTCTGTCTCCACCACTGATGGCATGACTACCCATGCCATCCAGTTATCCTCATGTCCCTTGGTAGCTCTGCAAATAAAAACAATGATTGATTCAATCATCCTCCCTGTTCAATGTATGTGGAGATGCTCAACGTACAGAGCAACTATCATATACTCCACAGCATAACCTTTAAGTAAGAGTACATGCATCATGTGTATTCTGTCTGGCATAGCACTGTCACTTTGTGCTCATAATGGGCTCATAGAGCTGGTCTAGATTCTACTGCTTCACCTGTGTTGTTGTGTACCATGCCCACCACTGCTGGTGAGGGGTGCTGCTGCTCACCATCTCTTGGCCATATGGTTGCTGATGGATGAGGTTAGTGAGTTGGCTGTGATAGAGGCTGCTGTGTCAGGTCCACGGGTTCCCAACAGAAGTGTAGCTGGCTGTTATGGCTACTGGTGCCATCCCCCATCTCCCTCAAATTTAAGTTGAACAAAAAGTCCTTTCCCAATCTAATGATCTTCATCTAAGCAGCTATCCAGATTTTTTAGGGCTGTTCCTCAACTCTGAGTTGAGGAACAAAAAAAGTCTATTCCCTGTTCTGCTAGTTCCCATTTTAAGGAGGAACAACAAAAATGTCTTTCCTTTTAAGCTGGAGCAAACTGCTTAACAAGCAGCAGCTGCTACAGTCAATGTCACACACTCAGCACTAAATCGAGTAACATGGCAACATACTGCAGACATCTTGTAAGCTGTGGCAGTGAGCATACCACAGTGCCCCCCCAAACCTATCCAGGCAGCAGGAACTGGGTCTTCAGCAGGGAAAATGTGGGCTCTAAAATGTTTCCTGTTTGTGTTGAATGGTGTTACCTGCAGATCAGCAGTGCTACTTGTGTTCCATATGATCATCATCAACCAAGGCTACAATGGGTAGCCAGCATTATCTGAAACACAGTGGGAAAATGGAGGGTAAGAGATTTGTTGACAATGCCTTTGGTTCTGAAAATACACAACAAATCGAAGGAGCCCAGAGAAACCAGTCTTCAGTGTGTAATATCTTAAACCTCATTTGAAGGGTGGAACGTCATTTGTACAGCTAGTGGGATTTGGCTTTAAAGACTTGAATGCATCATTAAAGACTTTTAAAAAAGTAAAACAGTCAGTGGTCATTCAGAAGCCTTAGAGTTGGAACACCTGAATGTCATTAAGGGGTCATTTACATACACCCCATGGGGCTCCTTCAAAAGAGATTTAAGGTATTACACAGTGAAGGCTGAATTATTTAGGAGTTTCTGCCTTTTTTTTTTCTTCTTTTGGCTTTGCTATGTGACTGTTTTACCCTTCATATGAAATTAACATTCAACTAATATTTTGAACATCGTATAAATGAAATTAAAACAGTTAGTTGATGGCATAAATAGGGAGGTCAAGTTCAAGTGCAGTGATGTACGTGCAACTTTATTAATATCTAGGATAGAAAATGCCATAAAAGTCTGCAATCTTAATATATTTAAACAAACTAAATTGTTGGAACAGATAAAGAAAAGATTTACTAAGAGAAATCGTGGTCTACACCTCCTTTGTATATTCTGAGAGGTTGAGACATCTTGACTTATACACAGAAACAGAAGAGAGTTAGAGGTGATTTGATTTTAATTTGTAGAGCAAGAATACATTTATTTCTGTGCAGATATAAGAATGTATTACTTTCTTCTATTTATGGTCATAGCAAATTTTTAACACTTTCTGGAAAAGGAAGTCAGTTACTAGACGTTTCTTTAACAGAAGGATATTACTTTTAAGGACTGAGCTTCTAGTGGGTGTTTTAAGTTGTTCCAAATGTTGAATGTTTTAAATTAATACCTGCTGAATATCTTGGGAATGCAAAATACACTATGGAGTTGAAGGTACAATTGTGTAATTTGCACTGACCAATATCAGTAGATGCTCAAAATTTTCAGTGCTACAGTAGACAATGGGTTGCATGCTGCAAGGGTACAGCAACCACTCATAGGTTCATAGGTTCATACTAGGCTATCTGCCCTAGGGCATTTATAAGCCTAGCCAGAGTGTGTGTGGCTTTCACCACCCCTTAGGATGAGAATACTATACCCATTAGTTTGCTGTGCCTCTGTCCAGCAGTGATACAGAGATGATTCCCGGGGTAAACCTACGATCTCCCATCCACTCGTCAAGATTTCTCTTGAACAGAGTCAGTGAGGGGCTCTGCCTCACATGGACTGGGATTCTGTTCCATAGTGTAGGGAGTCTCTGGGTGATGAATCTGTCCCTCCAGCACGTCCTATTTATATCCGTGTTGAGGTTTAAGTCTCTTGCTCTCGTGGCTCTGGTGGATTTGGATTTTTGAGGTGGAGCATGTCCATTAATTCCGGGTTGGACATGGCCTTGTATGTCAGGCACAGATCACCTCTGAGCAGATGGTATGCGACTGAATAGAGCTGGAGTTTCTTCAGTCGGGCATCGCATGACATATGTTTGAGCCCCTTTATCCTTTTGGTGAGGAACTTTTGGGGTCTTTCCAACTGCTGCAGGTGTCTGGTAAGGTACATTCGAATGGGGCGTTGTACTCAATCATTGGTCTGATAAGTGAAGAGTACAGGGTACAATGACCTCTCCTGATCTGGATGTGAATCCCTTCATGATCAGGTGGGCAATGTAGAAGGTCTTCCTAACCACTTTGGCAATGTGAGTGTCAAAAGAGAGGTTACTGTCAACTTGGGTCCCCAGGTCCCTGATAACTTCTTCCGTGTTTAATGGATTACCACCTATGTGGTAATTAGGGGTTACCTTGTTTTTCCCAAAGGGTATGACCATACATTTTTGGCATTTACCTTAAGCCCATGGCTCTGGCACCAGTTATCCATTTCTATGAGACCTTTCTGGAGGATGTCTGTGTCTGATGGAGTGTCAATTATGGTGCCCAGTTTGCAGTCATCTGCAAATTTTGTCAGCCACAATCCCCTATGTTTGCCTGCACTTCAGAAAAATAAATGCCGAGCAAGAGGGGCCCAGGACTGAGCCCTGAGGGACACCGCAGATGACAGGCTTAGAGTCTGACATGGCACCAGCAACTCTAACCCTGTGTGTTCTGTCCTTGAGCCAGTTTGCAACCCATCTTGTGACATATGGGTTTACATCTAAGCTGGTGAGCTTTTCTATGATGCCCAAGTGGGGTATTGTGTCGAATGCTTTTGCTAGGTCAAGGTAGGCTGTGTGAACTGCCTTACCCTCATCAATGGCCTTAGTGACTGTTTGGAAAAAGTCGACCAAGTTCAAGAGGCAGGATCTGCCCTTGACAAAGCCAAATTGGGTAGGATCCAGTGTCTGTATGTCCCCAATGTCTTTATTTATGAGTTTCATTATGATCCTCTCCATAGCTTTGCAGACAAGGCTCGTCAAGCTTATGGGGCGGTAATTTCCAGGGTCCGTAGAAGCACCGCCTTTGTGGAGTGGGACCACAGTTGCCGTCGCCATTCTTTGGGCGTATCCTGTAGTAAGGCTAAGATTAAACAGCAGCCTTATGTGTGGGTTTAGTTCCTCATTGAGTTCGTGTAGCACACAGCCGGGGACACCGTCCGGTCCCATTGATGCTGTGTTTTTTTGCTTTAGAGAGAGCAGCTCTCACCTGGGCATCTGAGATGTTTGGGAGGCTAGACTCTGGTGGGATAGATATTTCTCCTTTTGGGGGGGGGAGGGGAGAAATTTGCAGTGAACCTGTCTGCCAGTATGTTGGCAATGTCTGTGGGTTCAGTGATTTTTTTATAATTTTGGACTAATTCTGAGCATATCTGGGAGTTTCCACCCAGGTTTCTAACATAGCTAAAGAAGGCTTTATGATTGTCTTTTGTGTCATTAGCGATTTTTCTCTCAAAGTTGGCCTTGGATGATTTTATGAGTGATCGTAGTTTTTTGCTAGTATTGATCAGAGATGCCTTCACGTTTAGGGATTTTGCTCTGTCATGTAGTAGCTTTCTCCTCTTGTTGTACAGTTTGTTTATGGCTGGAGTCCACCAGACCGGGCGCCTGCCTTAGGTGGAAAAGGTCTTGATTTTATTAGGGATTGCTTGATCCATACATTCCTGGAGGTGCTCGTAGAAGGCATTTGTAAGGGTTTCAGCAGCGTGGGTTGTGGTTTCCACTGGCTCGGGGGCTTTGAAGGATACCACTCCAGTCTTAAGAAGTGTGAAGTTTGCTTTTGAGAAGTTCTTCACTGTGGTCTTTTTTACTGGGGGTGGGGGCGGGATGTGGATCTCCAGTGAGATTAATTTATGGTCTGATCTCACCAATGAGGGATATACTTCCGGTGTGGAGCATTTTGTCCCCATGTTTGTGATGATCAGGTCTAGTATATTTTCTCCTCTTGTGGGAATGGTGACTAGTTGTTCCATAGCATTTGAGTTTATGAACTCAAGGAACCTTTGGGCTAGGGTGTTCCCAGTCTATGTTTGGGTAGTTGAAGTCACCCAATATGATGGTGTTTGGAGAGACATTTATACTCTCCAGTGTCTTCAGGAAGGCTGTGTGGGTTTCCTGAGTTTGAGAAGGTGGTCTGTAGCATGTTACAAACTGTAGGGCAGTTTTACCTATGGTTAATTGCACCTGGATGGTCTCCGATGCTTCGTGCGTTGCCACTAACCTGGAGGTGTGGGTATCCTTTATGAATATGGATACTCCCCCTCCTTTTGTAGTTCGGTCCGGATTTTGGGGCCGGAACGCATGATATGAGGTATAACCTGATAGTGCTGGGGTGCTCTCAGGAGCCTTGAACCAGGTTTCAGTCACAGCACAAACATCGATGTTCTCCATACTGATGAGGGCTTCGAGGGCGTGCATCTTGAGGTGTAGACTTCTGGCATTGAGAAGTATTACCCTTAGTTTTTCTCCATTTTTGTTTTCTAGGGCGGTAGGTTTATCATTTGAGCCTTGCCTAAAAAAGGCACTATGGGGGTGGCAAGAGCCTTTGCCAATATCCGGAAGCCCAGGGGTGACAGGTGCAAGCTGTCCCTTGCGAAGCAGCGTGGCTTGTCAAGCATGTCATCCCAGGCAGACAGACATTGGATCCCCTTAGAATGACACCAGTAATTAAGCCAATTATTAAAGCTGATCATTTTGTCTCTGTATTGTGGCATCATTCTTGGTGAGGGTAGGATACTGCTCAGGGTCAGGGTCATACCGGCCTGGGCTACATAATCTGAGAGCTCCTCTATGTCTCTTTTCATGTAGTCCAGGGAGGTACGTCTCAGGTCGTTCACACCGGCATGGACAATGACTAAGTCATACTTGTACTTGCTGTGGAGTGACCTGAGTGCTTGTGTTATGTGGCGGATTCTAGCGCCTGACAGGCAGCTAACTGTGATCTTTTCCTTGTTCAGTCTGGTGAGTGGGACGTCAGTGTGTCTGACTATGGAGTCACCCATAACAAGTGTGTCTGGCATTGTGTTTGGCCTTAAGGGCTGTGACTGTTTAGCACAATGACTTTGAGAACTATGTGTTGCATATGTCTTATGTCTTGAGGTGGCAGTTGCTTGGGTGTCTGCTTTGGAGGCCTCTGTAGTTTTGGTAGATTTTTGATCAGTGCCTCCGAGTATGTCTTTGTGTGTTTATGTGTTTGTTTTGCAGTTGTGATAGTTCTATGTGAAACTGGGTTTGTGGTGTGCGTGGTTTCCTTCTCCTCCTGTCTGGTCTTGCCAGTCCTGAGTTGAGAGAGCTCAGCCTCCAGTTTGGCTATATAGTTGCATCTCTCACATGTATTTGTGTTTTGTGGGAGAAGGAGTGGGTTGTCTGTGTACATGAGGCAATTGTAACATTGCCTCAAGATGCCCAGATTCACCAGCTGAACAGGAGAGGACGCTAGCAACTGACCCTTCGACATGCTAGAAAAAGTGAAAAAGTTTGCTGTGTAACTGAGTCAGAAAGGACCTATAGGGAAATGGGTACTCAAGGGGATTCTAGGCTAATGTAGTACTTTGTTTAGTATACAAGTACTTTACCTATATAAAAATGCTTTAGAAGCAAGTGCTGAGCTATTGAGATAGAGAATAGACTGTTTAGATTGCAAGTAGAGAAGTTCTAAGGGAAAAATTGAAGAGCAGACTTTACGGAGCCAGAAACAGTTTAACCTTGTTTAACCGGCGCTGCCCGATGGTGCTCTATGGGCAACTCTGCGCTAAAGCGGGCTTTATAGCAGGGGGTTGAAAAGACCTAGGAATTGACCCAAAATGGCCAATAGACTACAAGTTTCTGGCTGGAACCACTGCTCTAGGGACAAATAGGCTGCTCAGTGCTCTCCACTCCCACTGGTGAACAAAGAAGCTTCCCTTTATCCAAATAAGGATATGGAATAGCACATGAACCAAGCCAAAGCCCAGAGATCAGCAAACTCTGAAGACTGGACTATTCTAGTTCAGTAAGGTGGGAAAACAAGATTTTTTTTTTTTTTTTACAGAAAACAGAGGAAAAACAGACAGTAAATGCTATAAATGCTTTTAAACGGCTAGCACACTTGAGTGTGTTAGCCTACAGGTAAAATTAAGCAACAAATAACTTTTTTAAAAGTGCAAAACAGTTAATCAACACAAAAACAGTTTAAATAGACATCCAAAAGCTTTCTTCTCCTCCCACAGTCACTGACTACTTATAGGTAACTAAAATCTTCAGGACTTTCAAGCCCCTAACCAAACACGGGGTTAGAAATTAGCCAATAAAAACCAAAATCTAACTTTTTATCCTAAAATTATATACAAGGAGGAGGATGGTGGGTGGGTGTGGCTACTACAGTAAAAAGTTCAAGCATCTACTGTTACGGATAAGTGCAACTTAGACATCTGTATTATGTTCATCAATCTCAATGCTTCAGTAGTCTATGCGGAGCAGGAAGGATAAGGATTCAGGAGCCCCTGGAGAATGATCCTAGCAAAGCCGGCTATGGACCAGGAAAAGGAATCCAATTTGTAGTGCCTTGTAAATGTACGGACAGAGGACCAAGTTGCTGTCTCTAAAATGCTTCAAGAGTCCACTTCTATCCAGTATGCCATCACATTAAACTCTGGCTCTAGTGGAATGTGCCTTAACACTGCCTGGAATGGAATTTTCCATGGTGAAAGTAACAATACAAAACACCTAAAAATCATCTATTTAGCAAGGGTTCATGTTTCTTAGTCCCAAAACAGGAAACAAATAGTTGGTCAGCTTTCCTGAAGGACTTAGTTCTGTCAAGATAGAGCCTGAGTTCCAATACACATCCAGAGTGTGTGAAATCTTTTTTCCCCTTATTTATAGGATCTAGACAGAAAAAGAGGGTCTATATTAAATTCTCGAAAACTGACAATGTTGAATCTAACATTGTCGACCCGAGAATAGCGAAAGTGCAGAACATCAAACAGGTAAACGGAAATCTCCGTAAGGGGAGATTTCCATTTACTTCAATGTAGTGCAGTCCCGGAGTTGGTATATTTAAGTAGCATGAGGTGTGGGGGGTGCGCAGAGGGCTTGCCCCCTGCCTACACCCTTTAGTTTTTTTTTTTTGTGAACATTCGATATTTTAACAGTTCGATCACTAAAAGTTGACCTATAGTGATTCGAACTGTTAAATGTTCGATGTTCTAATATAGACCCAAAAAAGAAGAGGATAAAGGCACGATTCAATGCAAACAAACAACCATGGGCACAAAAGAGGGGTTTGTGAATAGACTGACCGTATCTTTTTCTTAAAAGAAAAAGAAAGATAGGGAACTCCCACCATGAGAGCTTGCAACTCATATATTCTGCAGATGTCACAACAGTAAGAAAGGTTTTCCAAGTTATGAACTAAAATCAGCTTGACAGGCAGTTGGAAACGATAACACAGTCAGTTGTTTCAGCACAAAATTGAGATCTTAAGGCGGAAGATGTACCCGTCTACACGGAGGTCACAGGTATAAAGAAGAAAGAGGGGGTTCTATGGGCAGACATGCTGAAATGTTCACAAGATTAACCTTTATGCTGGGATAAGGGTCCAGAGGGTAGTAACTCACTCAAATATTTAAGCACCAGTGTTACAAATCCTTGACAGTTCCTCGGTCATTGGCTAGGCACCAAGCAGAAAACCTCTTCCATTTGCCAATATAAGACTTCCTAGTTTCAGGCTTTCCTGCCATCTTCAGTACCTACTGCATATTCCCATAAAAGAGGTGCCTAAAAGGTATAAAATTTGAATCATCTAGTCAAGTAGTTGAAATTCCTTGATGTCAAGAAGTATCAAACTCCCCTTGTCTTATGTGAGTAGATCCAGCATGTGAGGAAGCTTGTGGTAATTGCCTTTGGCTAATTCCAAAAGGAGATCAGGGCCAGAAGGGAATAATAGCAATGATTTTTTTGAGAGTCTTTCTGAATCTTCAGAATTACCCTGGAAAACACTGGAAAGGGTGGAAATGCATATGTAAGAACATCCTCGATTGGGCTAATGAAAGAGCATCTGTTCTCCAGGTCAGCTTCCAAGGAGTCCTGGAACAGAATCTGTTATGTTGACTGTTTTGTGAACAGATCTACTCTAGATGCGTCCCACATCTGGATCAGTTCCTGGAAGACCTCTTCACTGAGCTTCCACTTGTGTGAATCCACCCAGTACCTGCTTAGCTGGTCTGCCACTGTTTTGCAATGATAGCATGTAAGATGACTGAAGAGTTAAGGTCTACTGAAGAACTAACTCCCACGCTATGACTGCCAGCTGGCACAGAGGGTATGCCCTAGTGTCCCCTTGTTAGTTGATGTGCTACATCACCATGGTGTTGTCTGTAATGATCTGGAGGCACTTGGGTCCCAAAGATGATGTAGAGACTTTGCATTTTGACTCAAACAATATTTCTTTAATACTGGTGTGATTTCCCACAGTCCTAGCACTTTTATCCTCTCTGAAACTGCACCCCAACAAAAATGAGGGATACGTCAATACAGACTGTATTGGAGTAAGTGGAGGTAAACGGAGACCTGGATTGTGAGCCATCTGATCCCTCCACCAATGCAGTTCTGACTTTGCAAAGTCCAAGATTGGAATATGAAACTCCAGGGGATGAGAATGCTGGGTACACGTTTTCTGATGTACTACTGAATCTTTTTCATACGTAGCCAACCAAAGGGAATTATGAGAATCATAGAAGCCATGACTCGTAGTATCCTGAGAAATTCTTTGGTTGTAGCTTGAGACTAGGGAGAAAAGTTCAGGAAGACTTCCATATACAAACCCACCTGAAAAAAAGCCTTTTGCAACACAGTATTTATCAGGTAACCTAGAAATGCAATCTGATGTGATAAAGTAAGGGAGGATTTTTGCATATTTATCTGGATTCCCAGAAGGTTTAGGAGACAAGATACCTTTGTTAAGGATTCCTGATGATGGCAAAAAGACTGCACAAATAAGCAAGTCATCTAAATAATGAAACATGTGGATTAACTGCATTCTGCAGTGGACCAGCACTTGGGCAAGATACCTTGTAAACGGTCTTGGTGCAGAGTGTACGGCCCAAAGTATAAGGCAGAGTACTGATAATGTGACCCAGATAAATACAATCTTAAAGATCTCTTGAAGTAGCTTGCTATTGGAATGCGATGGTAAGCATCTCTGAGGTCTAAGGCTACCATAAATAAGACTCTAATCTTGGGCCAAGGCTAACACTGTTTGAAAGGTCAACATTTTGAACTTTGGAATATTCACAAAAATACTGAAGATGGTCTCCAAGGGTACCTCTTGTTTGAGACCAGAAACATTGTAGAGAAAAAGCTCTTTCCTATTTGTTCTTCAGGAACATCCTCTGCAACTCCTGCTTCGACCATGTGCTGGAGCACTTGAGTAAACTCCTCTGATTGGGAAGATGAGGGGAAGCCCCTGAAAGGAGGGAGGAGATTTTGTATACACTGCCAAATGTAACCCTCCAAGTTCACCTTCAAAACCCATTTCTCTAAGATATTTTGAAAAAAAGGGAGCATTGAGATTCAGATTCTGTTTAAAAGGAAGAGACAGAGGGGCAGGAGGGGGAGGGAAGGTCACCAGGTTTCTGACAGAGTCATTCTGAGAAGGGCTTTTGATCCTTTTTAGGGAAAATTCCATGATTTTTGGGATGATTTTTATTGGTACTCTCCTGCCATCTCTTCTTAGGTGTCTGCCTGTTACCAAGAGGCACCCCTTATTAGTTGTGTCATTTAAAGGGAGGAGGATCTGGAAGAAAATAACCTGGGGGGCTGAAAAATCCTAGAAACTCCCTGTATTAACTTACTCCTCTCATCTTACTGCTTGAGAAACTGCATAGCAGAATGCCTAACAAAACCTCTGGGTGAGGAATTCAAAATTTCTGACTATAAAACATCTGAAAACTTTTGATTATGTACACAGAAAAATCTTCTCAAGAATTTAGCTGAAGCAGAAGCCCTGGAAACAGTATCAACACACTCATATACACGTTTTAAGTCAGGTTTAGAAACTTGAGGCAGGTTAAAAACAATCTGATTCAAGTAAGACCTACATTCAGGAGTCTTGGAAACAGAAAACTCTGTCAAACTATTATCACACCAGCATAAACTTCTACACATAGTCCTGGTAATTAAGAATTTTAAAGGCTAAAGCAGAGGAAGAAAGGAGTCTACTGCCCAATCTGTCATGCAGCTGACCCTCTTTATCCCCAGGAACTTGCTTAGGGATAGTGAGGAGCCTGTTCGCAGCAGGAGCACTAAAAATTGCTGCAAAATTTGCTCTAAGATGAGAAAAGACATCTATTACTTTGAGAGACCTTATACAATTTATTTGCCTTTTAAGAGAATCAGAAGTGCTGCATAAAAGAATCCTCCAATGTTGGCAGAAAGGGAGGAAATGAGTGCTGTATATGGGGCTTCTTGTCCTAATAAATCATTGTATCTGCCCAGTTCAGGGGGAACATCCACCTGCTGCCAAGAAAACACATCCTTTTTCTACAGGCAGTCTCAGAAAATGGAAAAACCCTCCAGATGTACATTTTCAAGCTCACTATCTAAAGAGTCAGAGTCCTGGGCTACAGAATTCTCAGGTGAATTAACCCAGTCTCTACCACATCAGATTCATGAGAAACAACATCTTCATCATTGGGAGAGGAGGAATAAGGAATAGGAGGGCACTTGGTATTCAATATTGACAGGAACATAATTTTTACACACAGAAATAATTTCTCTGTTATCAGAATGATTAACTTTCTGTTTTCTTTTACTGAGAAAAATCACTGGCAGAAGACAGAGAAAGGGAAGGCATATCATCCAGAGCAACATATCTCTTTCTTCAGCAATACCTAGAAGACCCTCCTCCCCCGGGTGTCACCCACACCTAAAAGGGATGGTTCTTCCATGTCCACATCAGACACCAAAGAGGTGAACAGGACACGTCTGACCTACAGTTCATAGTGGCCAGCAAGGATATACCAGAGCGATTCCAGGAAACTGCGGAGTCACTGACCATTGGCTGAGGTACTGAATGAACTCACACTAAAGGCAAGAACTTGTGCTTTAAATTTTTTCTTTTTACGTACATTGGAAGAATGAACAGCAGTAAGAATCCATCTTGTAGCAGAAGAAGCCAGATTGCTGGTAAGCTCCACTGGAAGGAGTCGGTCAGAAGATAAGTTATCCCTTGGTGCATACAAGCAGTACACAACCGTTCAGAAAAATTCCAATTCCTGACACAAAAGTTACTCAAACAGAATACAATTCCCATAAAAACAGAGACACTTCCCCTGAAATAAACTGCCCAATAAAAAATTAATCAAGTAAGTTGTCACAAGGTGTACACAAGCATTTACACAACACACAGTTTTTGCTCTTAAAATTAACCTAAAGGCTAACAAAAAGCACTAAATTAGTCTTGTTTTAAACTATCAAATAAGCTCCAATACTAGGCAGGTTATACCAAAATCAGATCTATCCATGCACCCACAACTCCTTTTTCCCCATCTTTGTACACGTGGTTGAGGTATAACATCAACAGTGATGATCATCTAGAGCCACTGCTCACATAACCAAGTGGCTAGTGCCAGAAATAATGCCTAGAGTTACAATATCAGTGTTTAAGGAATATCTATCAACATTACTGAAAAGATGGTATTCTTAAAGTGATATTCAACAATTATTACAGAAAATAAGTAAATACAAACATCCAAAATAAATTTCTAAATCATAAAAATGTGCAAAATGGTGCCCCAAAGAGGTCTTATCTGTCTGAAAGGAAGCCTCTAGCAGGCTACTTTTCCCGAGAAGCCTCAAAGCTGCATTTGTACAAAGTGGCAAGAATGTACTAATGATTCTTAGTCGCTCTGGCTGCTTATATAGTTCCCTCCAAAAATGACTTAACCTATAAGCAGCCAGAGTGACAACATGGGAAAAGATGAAAGCTTTTGGAAGCTGTACGGTCACTGTATCACTGGGAGGATACAACCTGTAGACTACTGCTGCAGTGAGAATGATGAGCACCTGTTTTTCTTTTTTCTTCAGTGTGAATTGTACAGTTATGAGTTTGCTAAAATTAGTAATTGCACTTGCACAGGACTGGTGGATGGACTTAATTTTTCTCAAGATACAATATGTTCCAGTGCTGTCAGGTAAAAGTATTGTCTGAAACAAGTTTTCAGTGTCGATATGGATAATCCCAGTGAAGGACTGAGCTAAGGTGTACAGGTGGTTGCTGAAGTGAAGGAGAGTTCACTATTGAGTAAAGACTACATTTGTGAGCTAGATGAAAGTGTAATGGGTTGTTTGCCTGACCTTGATGCTTTGCATACCATCTTGGAGTTCACGGAGACAAACTAAAATGAGAAGGGTGGGGGCATGAACTTGTTCATTGCCAAGCTGTACTTCTGAAATCAACACATTTCAGTGGGGCTATACATGGGTCATTACTATTATACCCCCCTTGAGGTTTTTCGGGATATGAAAAATTCTGCTTTTAACCATAGAATAGGACTCACTTGATTTGTGCACTACATGTATGTGCATTGTGGATGGAGCTTTCCTTTTGCTGGGTTCTTCTCAGTTTCTGCCATATAGTGTGAACACATTGGTTAAACATAATAATGTGACAAAAAGATTAACTGCATTGGTACATGGTGGATGTCATGTAAGACCTACATGCGGGTACAATGTGGTCTGGAACTGTCTCTTCAGGTTGTGCAGTTGTTTTGGTTAGATGACTCCTCCAAATTTTATCATATGTGATTTTTAGCCCTGATGTCATTATATGCCTCCAATTTAATTTTCTGTCTTTGCGTTGTCTATTTCATTTTAATGAAAAAATTTGCCATAAAATTCAACATCTAGGTTTGTCAGATCACTATGGTTCGAACAAGAGTTTCACACTAAAATTAAGTATGCTGCTGTGCTTAACATTTTCCCATATGCACACATTCCATCAGGGTGTACAGCTTTAAAGAATAATTTCCCATTTACTTTGTGCAGTACTAAGTTTTATGAATGGTGATACTCTGGTGAGCATAACTGCCTTCCAAGCAACTGATCCGGATTTGATTCAAAACCAGTGCAAGAAGTCTGTACTTTTAGACAGTTGTGTTGATTCTGCTGCAAAGAGACAAAGATGTAATGCTTATCTGGGGAGGCTGGCATAATGGTTAAGGTGTTTACCTTACAAACACAAGGTGCAGGGTTTGATTCACACATGGGGTAACTGACTAGGCTTAAAATGGCCCACAAGGGCAGTTAGCCTACTACTAATCTATGTACCTAAGAACCTATAAGGATATTTGTGCCCATTTGCTACCAACAGTTCTGCTTGTGAGAGGTTTTCTCTACTGCCTACTTCTTAGTTTTGGAGTGCAGGTGTGAATTACAACATAGTATTTTGCCTTGCACAAAAATTTGGTTGAAAAGCGGCACAGGAGGTCAAGATGTTTGTTGGGCTGCCATCACATGGATACATTTTCTATTATGATGTAATTGAGAAAAGCAGGAATCTGTCTGTCACATTACTGATCAGGAGGGAGCAGTTTGAGCTGCTAAAACTTCATCAGTTCCTATCTTTGCATATGTTACTGCAGGGAATTTTTGTTTGATGTATTTGTTTGGAAATGTAAAATGGACATGCATGTACTGAATTAAATTACTAACAGTTAAGTATCAATACTTAGAGAATAGGCAAACTGTATGTCAATGATAAGAAGTCAATTATATTGTCAAACGTACTATCAGTATATTTACCTGTATCTACCTCTAAATATATCTGTGTGTATATTTATGGACACAAACACAGATGAGTACATTCATTCTCATTGACACCAATACATAGACCTAAGACATCAACTTTACAATGATGACAAAGCCAGCACCAACAGTCTACCATGCATGCACTAAAACAGTATTTGCACTTGCAAATTTTAAACAAAGAAACAGCAAAAACCATCAATGACCAAAAAACAGTGATAACATAACCCTCAACACATTACTACAGGCAGCATGCCAAATAGCATCCCCCACTAATCATATACACTAACTCTGAGATTGCAGAATATCAGGGAAGGGTATATTTCCCAGCCCTGGGAATTGTGTGATCTTGAACACCTATAAAACATCTGTTTAGTTGACCAAACGCAACTGATTAAACGTCGTCACCAAAGAAAATTTAGACTAAATGCAGTCCAGCCACATAAATAAAGATGCACATTTACATTAGTTCCCAAAATCAACACCTTGAGCCCTCAGCTAGAAACTGTTAAAAAAGTGACTCATGGAAAATGCATGATTTTATGAAAAAAACTAAAATTAAAGGACATGGAATGGTACAATCAGAACTTGTAAGATACTTCTTGCACATACCTTTTTCTTACATCTTCCAAGTCTTTTGCAGAGACAAATTTTGGCCTGCGTCGTACTTCTCTCTGAGTTTTGAGTGATTTATTCTCTTGTATCATGTCTATAACAAAAAACAAGAAAATATCAAGTTTTACATTAAAAAATGTGTTAAATAATTCATATTCAAACTACATTCAACAATACGCAGTGGCCGCATAACAACATATTATGGGGCATAAGCAAAGAGTACAAATGCACAGCAGAGGAGGCAGTAATTCTTGTCTCATAAAAACAGAGCATCTAGGAATGTAAGCAAAGTGATGACATGTGCATGCAATATTAATGTAGAGTACACACCAGAAATTATAAAGTGATGACTATTGATTATACACACTTATACATATATTATATATATATGTGTGTGTGTGTGTGTGTGTGTGTGTATATATATATATATATATATATATATATATATATATATATATATATACATCCAATCAAATTCCTAACATCCTAGACTAATACATACATATATGCATATATATATATATATATATATATATATATATATATATATATATATATATATATATATATATATATATATATATATATATATATATATAAATACATATATATATATATATATATATATATACATCCAATCAAATTCCTAACATCCTAGACTAACCCAATCCTCTCATTTTACACCTCACCCACTTATTAACAAAGCCAACTCCTCCTCTATCTTCCTTCTCCTACTACAACCCCCACACCCCACCTATAAACTACATCTCCCCTCTCTGCTAAACTCCATCCATATTACCATGTCTATATCAACCATCTATCCACAACTCCATACACTTTTCTGCTTTTCAATTGTATCTTCTCTTATAACTACTTACCTCCTAACCCCCTACGAACTCTTCTCTTTCATATCCCTCTAAATACACCTCTACACCTACATCGCCTTTCTCACCTACCTTCCCACACCTAACCCAAATACCACAGACTAGCGCACTTCAAGTTAAGGAAACTTAATTCCAGAAAAATATGTGACACCTCCTACAAACTTCTCCAACCAAAATACTTCAGAATCCTCCACTTTCTGCTAGATGGAGATATTCATCCTAATCCAGGTCCACAGCATAATAAAACCAATATACACAAAATACAAGACAAAACTACTTCTCTCTTATCTTCTATACCCACCAACTCTCTCTCTGTTGCTCATCTCAATATATGAAGTGTTTGTAACAAAATAAGTCAACTCCATGCCCTTCTAGAAGTCCATCAATTTGATATTTTATGCTCAACTGAAACATGGCTAAAGCCTTCTATCAAAGACAATGAAATCACCCCGCCTGGTTATAACATCATTAGACTTGATCGCATAGCCAGAAAGGGAGGAAGAGTTGCAATTCTCTACAAAACAAAACTCCAAATTAGTACTATAAAACTGATTTGTACCCTAGACAATAATACTGAAATAATCAGCTCCAAACTTCAAATCAATACTACTAAATCCATAAATATCATTTGTGTATATCTCCCTCCAGGAAATAATATCAACACTCTCGAACACATCCTCAACCTACTCTCTACCAATCTCCCTCAAGAAACACTAGTCTTAGGCGACTTTAACATCGACTGGTATTCCTGTAACAGTACTAACCCCACCTCACATATTAACCTTTATGGCTTCAAACAACTCATTAATAGTACCACCAGAACTAATAAAACCAACAATAATGAAACCACCTTAGACTGGATTCT
The DNA here is from genome assembly GCF_019279795.1 of Protopterus annectens. Taxonomy (NCBI): domain Eukaryota; kingdom Metazoa; phylum Chordata; order Ceratodontiformes; family Protopteridae; genus Protopterus; species Protopterus annectens. The sequence continues at coordinate 704,571,613 of NC_056745.1, read as the reverse complement.
TACTAATACTCCCCAACAAACCTACCAATCAGGCACCCTTCCAGATGATCTAAGTGACCACTCACTAACTTATATCATTAGACACAAAACAAACCTAACCTTACCTAAAACATACAAAACACTACGTTCTAAAAAACAATTTAGCTCTGAACAGTTTCAAGCTGAACTTAGACAATGTAATTGGGCCCTACTAAAACATCTCCCACTTAATGAAGCAGTAGAATACTTTAATTCTACATTCCTATCTATCCTAGATCATCATGCCCAAAGTCAGACCATTAGAACCAAAGCAAAAACAGCATCCTGGCTAAAAAAGGATACTAAGCAAAAGATCATTCTCA